>NW_021825015.1:0-17120 GCF_006345805.1 Octopus sinensis | reverse complement strand
CATATATGTATACGTATATGCATATATGTATATGTATATGCATATATGTATATGTATATGCATGTATGTATATATGTATATGCATATGTATATATATATATATGTGTATATATATATATACACTGATTTGTTCTGCTTTTTATATTTAACCCTACAGTCTCTTATGTGGTGGTTTAATAAAGTATGTGATAGAGTATTATCTGGTAATTGATATTTTATTTAGATGTAGTTCTCCATTTTCTTATCTTGTATATATATATATATATGTGTGTGTGTGTGCTTGTATATGTTTGTGTGTCTCTGTTTGGCCCCCCCATCATTGCTTGACAACCGATGTTGGTGTTTACGCTCCCATAACTTAGCAGTTCAACCAAAGAGACTGATAAAATAAGTACTAGGCTTGCAAAGAATAAATCCTGGGGTTAATTTGTTCGACTAAAGGTGGTGCTCCAGCATGACCGCAGTCAAATGACTGAAACAAATAACAATAAAAGAATATATATATATATATGGACGTCTCGTGTATAGTTCTGCAAATTATATTTTGCTATGACGATCACACTGATGAATTTCGGACATTTACATACTTAAATATGTAAGTGGTAACAATGAAACCTCGTATGTGATTAATCATATTTTGTATCTTTTCATTTGTCTTGCTCGCTTACTTTCTGGCGTTTGCTGAATTTTCTTGAGAACAATCTTTTCTTGGTGGTCAGACCATATGGGGTCTACATCTAGCATATTGGATGTCCACTTAGTGGTCATCCCTCTTATATATGTGTGTGTGTATATATATATATATATATAAAATGTAGTGTAATATATAAAAATAAAGACAAGATCCACTTGGAATTGCCTTTTCTTTATTATTTTCAATTTGAAGGTTTGGATAGTCTGACATCAGAGTTAGCTCTCTTGCCTGTTTTTTCAGAATTAAAGCACTCTTAGAGGAAGTGGGTGTTTGGTAACTACAAAGATAATTTCAATTAATCAAAATTATTCAACTCACTATACTGTATATGTGAGACTCTACACATATATTTTTGTTTGAGAGGTCATGATATACATGAACTCTGATCATGAACTTGGCTCACCCGGATCTTACCACACTTGTTACGCACACATGCACACTTCATACCAGTTATGTCTCTTCATTTTTAAGATAGTCAGGAGTTTTAAGAGGTTTAACTCTTATGTTTAGCAGGCAAAGCGATTCTCATGAAAAACTAACATTCTGGCTTCTTTCTCTAAATGCTCTTTGTTTTAGAAAAGCTAGGGATTTTAAAAATCAGTCTTTATTAACGATATAACAGCTTAAAACAGATTGGAGTTAAAAAAATTTGGATGGAGAAAAGGTGGATATCTGCCTGTTGAACTTGAACCATGCATCTTCTGTAACCCAGAACATGTTCTATCGATTCTATTAAAGCAGCCAATGTGCCAAAAGCCTTTATTCAGAAGAGTTTTCTCTGAGATACATCGTTAATAAAGACTAATTTACATATTTCTCACTGTTTCCACACTTGTTTTCCAAATGCAAACAAACTTTCTTGTTAAGATTGAATTTGATGGAAGATGGTTACTGTGGTGCAATCAGGAGCATGTCTGTCTGTGTTTGTTGTTCAAGTCCCACTCACTTTCTGCCTTTCTACACCCAAGGAATTTTTTATCCAATATATTATAAACTATTATCTATAGATGAATTAACTTCAAGACAAATAATTACTTAACTATTTCTTAATGCTTCTGCAATTTCATTTTCAATATAAATTAAATTACCATTAAATATTTGACTGTTACATTAAGCAAGTCTAGAGACTCCTCAGCTTTGAGGATTATATATATATATATATACTAGCAGTGTCACCTGGCGTTGCTCGAGTTTGTTTCAACCCTTTAGAATTGGAATTTTTGAAAAGTAAAAATTTTGCATTATGTAGCTTGTTATTCTCTTTAAGTGAACATTTTTCTGGTTGAAATATACCGAAAAAGGGCGATACAGCAGTCAAAAAATTGTAAAAAAATAGGGATTTTCATAGAAAAAAAGCACCTTTTTGATGTAAATAATTTTTGGTGTTAACTTGGTCCGATTTGAATTTTTTTTTCTATGGAATGAAGAGCAAGCCTTCTATCATACTCTCAATTTTGGTCAACTTGCGCTGCAAGGTCTCGGAGGAGATAGTGTCAAAGCCTACCAAGCCTGCCACACACACACAACTTCAGCTTTATATATATATATATATATCATCATCATCATTTATCATCCATTTTCCATGCTAGCATGGGTTGGATGGTTCGACCGGGGTCTGGTAAGCCATGGAGGCTACACCAGGCTCTAGTCTGATTTTGCAGTGCTTCTACAGCTGGATGCCCTTCCTAATGCCAACCACTCTGAGAGTGTAGTGGGTGTTTTTTACGTGCCACCAGCACAGGGGCCAGAGCAGGCTGGCAAATGGCCACAATCAGTTGGTGCTTTTACGTGTCACCGACACGGATGCCAGTCAGGCGGTGCTGGCATCTGCCACGTTCGGATGGTGCTTCTTTTTTCACTGACACGGGTGTCTTAACTACAATTTCCATTTGAATTTTTATTTTGATGTTGATGTACTTGACTCAACAGGTCTCCTCAAGAACAGCAGGTCACTCTACAATCCAAGGTTAGCACAGCAGGCCGTCCTGCGAGCCATGAACTCACTTCATTTGTCGGGTCTTCGAAGTCACAGCATATTTCCAGAGGTCTCGGTCTCTCGTCATAGCCTCTGTGAGGCTCAAAGTACGAAGGTCATGCTTGACCACCTCGTCCCATGTCTTCCTGGGTCTACTTCTACCCCGGATTCCTTCAATAGTTTGGGAGTGGCACTTCTTCACACATCTCTCCTCATCCATCCGTAGTACATAACCATACCAGTGCAGACATCTCTCCTGCACGCTGCATCTAATGCTTCTTATGCCCAACATTTCTCTCAGGACGCTTACACTCTGTCGTGCATGGACACTGACATTACACATCCAGCGGATCATGTTAGCTTCATTTCTTTCAAGCCTACGCATGTCCTCTGCTGTCACAGCCCATGCTTCACTGCCATGAAACATGGCAGCTCGCACACATGCATTGCACAACCTACCTTTCACTCTGAGCGAGAGACCCTTTGTCGCCAGTAGGGAAAGAAGCTTCCTAAACTTTGCCCAAGCTATTCTTATTCTAGTGGTAACGCTCTCTGAGCATCCACCACTGCTAACTTGGTCACCTAGGTAGCAGAAACTATCAACTACTTCTAATTTTTCCTCAAGGAGTGTAATGGAATCTGTTTTCTGAGTATCAATGGTGTCAATTGCCCCTGTGCATCTGCCGCACATGAAAGCTATCTTCTCAGTTAATTTTCCTTTGATATTGCTGCACCTCTTATGTGTCCATAGCTTTATGCTGGGTACATCTTATGGAGTTTCTACCTACACCTTTTCTACAGATCGAGCAGGGCTACCTACCTGAAGGGGTGTGTGGTGAGTTTGCCTTCCTACTTACTAGAACTTTGGTCTTTGCTACATTGACTCTAAGGCCTTTTGATTCTAACCCTAGCTTCCACACACAAAATTTCATCTCTAGTTCCGGTAGCGATTCTGCTATGAGGACTAGGTCATCAGCATAGAGGAGCTCCCAGGGACAACCCGTCTTAAATCCTCTGTTATTACCTGGAGGACTATGGGGAATAGAAGGGGACTGAGGGCTGAGCCTTGGTGGACGCCAACTTCTCGGAATTCTTCACTGTACTCATTGCCAATCCTAACCTTACTAACAGCTTCTCCGTAGAGGGCTTGTACAGCCCTTATTAACCATTCATCAATCTCCAGTTTCCACATCGCCCACCAGATAAGGGATCGGGGGACCTTGTCAAAGGCTTTCTCCAAGTCCACTAAAGCTAAGTATAGGGGCTTATCTTTGGCTAGGTATTTCTGCTGCAGTTGTCGAACCATGAATATGGCATCAGTGGTGCTTCTGCCAGGCACAAAACCAAACTGCATCTCATCTAGGCTAACTCTCTCCCTAATTAGTTGGGCTATGACCCTTTCTGTGACCTTCATTACCTGATCCAGCAGTTTGATACCCCTGTAGTTATTTCTATCTAGAGCATCACCTTTACCCTTGTAGCAGTTGACTATGGTGCTGCTATGTCAGTCATTGGGTATGACTCCATCATGAACTACTTGGTTTACAATGCGGGTGACTAGGCTGTAGCCCACACCACCAGATGTTTTAAGCATCTCAGCAATGATTCCTGATGAGCCGGGGGGGGGGGCTTTTCCTGGCTTCATACCCTTAATTGTCTTAACTACTAGGGAGCTATCTATACTGATAGCTGGTCCTTCTACTGGGTCAATATTTGGCAGGCTCAAAAATTTAAGGACAAGTTTACTCTTTTCATAAGTCATTTGCAAAGGCAAGTTGCCTATGATAAGCTTACTACCTCCATACTTAACAGTACTATAAGCGGTCAACAGGATCTAGATGCTGATAAGTCATTAACAAAACATTTTGGAAAACTATGTGAAAGTGCTGAGATCTTTCTCTACACTTGTCTTCCTTTATAATCTTTTTTCAAAATTAGGTGTGTTTTTGAGGTCAAATCATCCTCAACACCAGGAAATACAGTGCATATAAACTCGTTTTCTTCTGGTTAGTGTCCTTGTTTACAAGATAGTAAGATATTTCTGAAAAAATTTTGAGATTTCAGGACTGCACTGGGAGAGCAAAGTTTAAATCCCAAATTCATACTTGTTTGTTAACGACTTATTTTAAAAACAGTTGGGAGTTTCTTGTGGTAGATTTTGTTGCTGTGTTGTCGCGACTCATTCAAAGGTTTGCAAAATCTGAGCATTTCTTTCTGTATATGTCGGAGTTGATGTTGGAATATATTCGAAAGCAAGATTGACCTTTCAGAGATTTTTGTTTTTTTACTGACCTTTTTTTTGTTTTCTGAGTGGAAAAGAAAAAAATAATTTAAACAAAAAAAAAATTAAAAGAAAAATAGCAACAATAACATTTAAAAAAAAAATGTGATGGAAAGAAAAAATAACAAAAAATACAAAAGAAAACATTAAGGTTAACATTAAGACAAGAGTGTGATAGAGGGGGTGCGTGCAAATAATAGCAAAGGGGAGTTGGGAGGATAGAAGAGACAAGGTGGGAGGGGGAGCAGATAGAAGGGGAGAAGAGAAAGAGGAAGAGAACGAAGAGTGTGGTTGGTATTTAGGCTGTTCTTAAAAAAGGTCAGCAGGTCAGGTGAGGAAGAGGTGCAGTTTTCTAGGAGGGAGGGGGGGAGGTGCTATTGACTCAAGGTTTGTTTTGTGTTTTTGTTCTTTTTTTCTCTCCCCAGTTTGGGTATTTACATGACATTTCATTAGTTGGGAAATGGTTTTATGTTTTGTCTAGATTGGTTACATCACTATCCCAGGTTCAATTCCCAGTCATTGTCACTTGTCTTTTTATCACTCCACTGTCCTTAACTCTTTGTAATTTCAGATCTTTTCCTTTTGATGGACGGAATTTTCTAGTTAACTAAACAATTTGAAACTTCGTATACTGGTAGAATGTGTCAAAAGAAAATATTATTGTAAACAAAATTGAAAACAAAATTGTAATTTGTAAGTTTAACGTAGTTTAATTCGAAGAATTTTAACCAATGAAATCCTAGCATTTGAGCTCAAATCATTTGCTGTGTCTAAAAACTCACACACACACACGTCTTATTCATCCTTATCTCTTCAGTCTTCTGTATGTGCTAGAAATAACAGCTATATCTCTTAAATCGATGAATTTTGTTGCCCAATAAAAATATTAACGATATTTTAAAAATATTTTCGTTATTCTTTTTTACCAAAAAGGCTTCTCCCATGGTTTTGAAGGGCCAGAAACAACAAAAACAAAACAATAATATGCCTAAAGCGGTCTAGAGTTTGCGCGCGGAGTGTGAGTCGTATTGTAAAAATTTGCGAAATTTTTTTTCATAAAAGGATGCCCCCAGCTTGTCGGAAGCTGTGATATAAATTGGGAAAAAATCCTCGACACCAGTGCGTAATTGGTACTTAATTTATCGATCCCGAAACGATGAAACATTGAGCCCACCCACTTCTGGTTTATATACCTTTTGTGTAAATTTGTTGCAGCAAGGGGCAACTCACGAACGTGTATGTATGCTTGTGTGTGTATGTATATCTCCGTTTGTATGTGTGTGTACGCTTATATATTAATTACTATGTGCTTGTGCAAATGTATATACATGTGTTTGAGAGAGAGTAACAGAGTGTGTGTGTGTGTGCAAGTGTACGTGTGTATGTATCTGAATATGTGTGTGTGTGTGTATGCGGCATGCGTCTGCTATGCTTCTTTATCGATAACGCAGCAAATGATTTGAGCTCAAATGCTGAGATTTCATTGGTTAAAATTCGAAGATGCTGGGATTTCATTGGTTAAAATTCGAAGATGCTGGGTTTCATTGGTTAAAATTCTTCGAATTAAACTACGTTAAACTTACAAATTACAATTTTGTTTTCAGTTTTGTTTACAATAATGTTTTCTTTTGACACATTCTACCAGTATACGAAGTTTCAAATTTTTTAGTTAACTAGAAAATTCCGTCCATCAAAAGGAAAAGATCCGTAATTTCCAACTAGAAGTTAAGGCAGTGAGCTGATAGAATTGAGTGAGTCGGGCAAAGCATTTTGTCTATCTTTGTGTTCGAAGTTCAAATTCCACCAAGGGATTAATAAGAACCAGCTGAGCTCTGGGGTTGATGTAATTGACTTACTCCTTCCCTTGAATTTACTGGCCTTGTGCCAAAATTCGAAACTAATATTTAATGAGAAGGTAACGAGCCAGCAGAATCATTAGCATGTCAAACAGAAATGCTTAGAATCATTTCTTCCATCTCACTATGTTATGAGTTCAAATCCTGCCAATGACAACAATACCTTTCATCCCTTTGAGTCAATAAAATGAAGTACGAGTCAAATACTACGGCTGATGTAATTGACTTGTCCCCCACACCAGCCTTACAAAATTACTAGCCTTGAATCCTGCAACAGACCAGCAACCCATTCAGGGGACACTTTGTGACTTTGGTCCCACCATGGAACCAGATAACAGACCTTATGAGACAAAATTTTAAAAATCTATAATGATTGACTCATTTGGTACTTTTGGTAAGAGAATACTTCACTGCTATATTTGAGAGACGAGGAATTATGTACATTAGTTACATTTGATGGAAATTTCTCCTCATCTTGTTCTTTGTTAACACAACGTTTTGGCTGATGTACTCTCCAGCCTTCATCAGGTGTCTTGGACGAATTTTGAAAAATACCTTACAAATGGGAACCCATGTTCAAAATTCCCTCCAGGACACCTGATGAAGGCTGGGGAGTACATCAGCCAAAATGTTGTGTTAACAACAAGCAAAATGAGGACAAATTTCCGTCAAAATGTATTCAATTATCTAAATGTATGACTTGCTAATTTAAGAAATAAGCGACTGAGTATTCCTCTGGCATATCTTATCATCGCTTAATAACCACTCTTCAGCGCTTGTTATGTTGGAGCAGAGTTTCTACAGCGGAGGTGCCAGGACTGTCTTAGCAGCATTATAAGCCCCGGGGCAAAGCAGTGCATGGGGCTCTGTAGTATTTATTTATTAATAGCATTCATAGACCAGAACTGGGCCCCTAGACTCATAGGACCCTCTGCAAATATCCTTGCTTGTGCCAACCCACACGTTTCCAAACAAGGTAAAAGATCTCCTGGTTTCTTGAACAACAAACGGTATGGATGTGTTTATGTGGAAGCTAATGAGATGCAGAAACTAAGACCATAAAAATTAGCCTTTTATTCACAGAGATTGTGCGGCATGTGAAGATGTCGGGAATCCCAGATTCACACTACCATTGTTTACTACCATTGAAATACACACGAAGACAGGGAGGCAGGGGGGGTATGCAAATTCACTCTCACACACATATATACGTGTGGAACTGTCCAATCTATGCCGCCATAGAAAAAGAGATGTTAAATGATGATGATACACAAATGGAAGTTAGATAATAGATATTGATGTGTGTGTGTGGTGTCATTACCTTGCCTTGAAACTGGTGGGGGTCAGCTACATGAAGAGTAAAAAAGCTGACTCAACAATTCCATCCGAACCATGCAGGCCTGGAGAAGTGGATGTTAAAACAATAATTGTGATAATGACAATGAAGATGACTATTTCTTTATCAATTCCAGTCATTCGACCTCAGCCATGACTTGCCACAGGACATATTCTTCTCTGCTACTCAGATCATCTTTAGTGAAGGCACACAACCTAGTGGTTGGGGTATTGCACTCACAATCACTTGATGATGGGTTCAATTCCCAGACCAGGTGGCATGTTCTTGAGCAAAACACTTCATTCCACATTGCTTCAGTTCACTCAACAGGTGAAAATGAGTTTACCTGTGATGGACAGGTTTCCCATCCAAGTGGGAAATATACACACACTAGAGAAACTGTGAAACAAACCCAATGTTCCTAATAGTGTATTGCGGACTAACCCTGTTACCTTTACTTTCCTCAACACTTCTTCCTTTTGCTTCTCATTCTGAAGAATTGAAGTTCAACTTCTAATTCCCTCTGTGAGTCTTCTTCATCCTCATCATTCTCATTGAATGTCCACTTTTCTATGCTTGTATGAGTCAGACGGAATTTTTTGAGGGAGATTCAGCCAGATGCCTTTCCTGTCATTAACCCTTGTGAAGAAAAATCTTCCCATGGCCAGACACAATTCTCACGAAAGAATGGAACCTCACTTGGATGATGGTCATGCTTGTTTACAAACGTCATGTGATGTCAAAACAAGGACATAACACACACATGGACCCACACACCACATATATATGGATATGTGTGTGTTTATATGTTTATATGCATATACACGAGCTTTTCCCTGTTTTCATGTACTAAATCTGTTTACAAGCCCTTGGTCAACTGAGGCTATGGTAGAAGCCACTTGCAGATGCTGTACAGTGGGTCTGAACCCAAGACCACATGGTTGGGAAACAAGCTTCTTAACCGCTGCACAGCCACACTTGTGGTTATGTCAAGCTAATAATCACACTTCCATTTTGTTTGTCTTGTTATTCTTGTCATTGTGTGTTTGTATATTTCAGCTGGTATTGAACTCACTAAAAGTTTATTACTGCTTATATGGGGAGATAGGGGACTTCCAGTATCTTTTTTTTTTTTTTGTCACATTGACAAGTAATCAATCACCAATTATAGATTAAAATCAAAATACTTTGTCTCTCTCCCCTCGTCTGCTCCTCATCATTATCTTAATTCCTCCACACAAACCAAAAGATAAAAGTTCACTAGTGTGTTGTCATGGCAACAGTTATATAAAATGGGACAGTTCAAACTATTATCTGTTCTTAATTAATAAATTTATTACTAATCATCATCATTTAGTGTCC
This sequence comes from Octopus sinensis, assembly GCF_006345805.1. NCBI lineage: Eukaryota > Metazoa > Mollusca > Cephalopoda > Octopoda > Octopodidae > Octopus > Octopus sinensis. Next base: position 7,616 of record NW_021825015.1, on the reverse strand, counting down.
CCCTTTCCATACTTGCCTGGCTCGAGTGGAATTTATTGAGAAAGATTTTCTATGGCTGGATGCTCTTCTTGTTGCCAACATCCACTTGTTTCCAAACAAGGCAGCATTTCCCCATGGCTGAACATGTCCTTCACTGAAGATTGGAAAGGCTTTTATGACACTAAAGAGGTTTACAACCATCCTACAATGTCAAGACTGACAAAGACATACACACATAGCAAAGAAGAATACCATAAATGGATATTTCAGGGTAGAATCATAAGCACACCAGGCTAAATGCTACGTAGCATTTCTTTCGTTTTCACGTTCTGAATTTTAATTCTGCCGAGGTCAACTTTACCTTTCATTCTTTTGGGATCAATAAAATAAGTATCAGTTAAACACTGGAGTCAATGTAATCGACTTATCCCCTCCTCCAAAATTGTTGGCTTTGTGCCTAAATTTGAAACCAATATTTACTCCTAACATGAGTACAGTTGTGTAACTTAATACATAATATTATATAAGTTCATATTTTCACAAAGTGCCATTTCTTCAGGTGATAGACCTTTGAATATTTTCAGCTGAATATCTCACCAAAATACTTTAGCAATATAATTCCATGAACGAAGCAAGTAATTTGTGGTAAAACTTTAGACAGACAGACAGACAGACAGATAGATATATAACAGGCTTCTTTCAGTTTCCATTTACCATATTTACTCACAAAACCAAGCAGTGGGACTGAATGCAAAACTAGAAGGTTGGAAAGCAAATCTATTAACAACACAGCTTCATCTGCACCTATTATTGTTTATTAACTATTTATTATTATTAGTATTGTATTATTATTGTTAATAAATTGTGGTGTTTTGAAAGAGTCTGGCAATAGATGAGGCTGGTAGATGTGTTACTATGGTGACTGCTCAGCAGTATGTAATGTAGAGCATGGTTGCTATAATGACTCTACACAAGTGCTATGTAGAGTGTGGTTGTTATGGAGACTGTTAAGAGCTATGTAGAGTATGGTTGCTACGGTGACTTAAGTGCTATGTAATGTAGAATATGGTTGCTAGGGAGACTTCAGTCCTGGGTCGTGAAGAGCATGGTTACTATGGAGATTATTCAGTTCAGTGTAATTGTTGCCGTGGAGACTGTTTTAATACTACTCCAGTATTAATGTTGAAATTGTTTCCAAGAATTTTGGTGCTATGTTTGTTGTTCTGTTCTGCTGCAGATATATCTAACCCATGTTGTAATAGTACTCCTGCTCCAGGTGGTGGTGATGATGATGATGTCATCTTCCCTATATTGTGCCTTTCTGTAAAAAGTCAATCCTAGGCAAAACTGATAAGTCCAGTCCTGATATGAAATATAGACCCCATTTCAAACTGTTCTTTTGTATGTCAATAACAATCAATCTATGTATGGGTTACCTGTGCCTCTACCGTTCAGTCGTTGCGTCTGTTACAAGCTTTCAAACCACTCCCGAACATAACCCCTACCTCATCGTCGTTCCACGTCTTTCCTTACAATGTAAACATATAAACACCAAAGCTGAGTGAGCTACTTCATCTGTATGGCAGCACCAGAAACGGCTATGGGCTGACACTGTCTCTTCTCCCTTAAACAATCTTATATATGGCAAATATTTTATACATATATGTCATATAAGTGTAATATACATTAAAGCTGTTTCATGGGCGTATAAATTACGAAATATCTGAAAGCTGTCATTGGTGTATAAGTTGTAAAATATACAAGGGCACTGCTCCAGTCTGGCCTTAACCTTGATGATGGTTAATAATATACAAACGAACACACGGCTGCTGTCTTTAAAAAATGTAAAATATATGAAAACTGCATCGTGAATGTATCATTGTAAAATATATAAAAAGCCGTGTCATGAGTGTATAATTAATTGTAAAATATGCGAATCATGTGATTAGTGTATAAATTTTATGGTATATAGTGTTTAAATGGGTGTAGAATGGTAAAATATATGAAAGCTCGTATACGTCATGGGTGTGTGTATAAATTGTGAAATATATGAGAGTTGTGTCTGGCTGTCTGTCTGTCGTGTGTTTAAAAATAGAGAATGTATGTTAAATCATCATAGAGTAGAACCTGCCATTGTTTTCAGCTGAGTTTCCTGGAATCCAACGACCCTCCCTCCCCTCTCTCTCTCCATGTTTCCCGCCCTCTTTCTCTCTCTCTCGTCTTCTCGTAACCCTGACAAATATGCACTCACATAAACACGCTTGCAAACACACACACACCTTCGCATACAAACGTGTACATAAACTCGCACGCATACTAACACACACACACACGTACCTACAAATTCACACATACGTACAAACACACGCATACACAAACACTCACGCAAACATGCACTCTCATAAACATACACGTGCATATTCTCTCTCCCTCTCTCTCTCTCTCAATACCATTTACTGATGATGTCGTTGCCTCTAATAATATTGTTTAGCCCAAGGTCAGCTGTGGTCCATCAGACTTATGACAATAAAATATTTCCATCCGTGATCACCTCACCCTTTTCCTTCCAACTAGACATATTTACGATCCCTTTATCTCATATATTCTACCCATTTAGTTTATTTTCTAAATACGGTAGATTTGACTGCTATTTCTAGCAGGTCGAACGGCCGACCACGTACGGCTCATCCGTTGCTTTGACGTCACTAATATTGTTGTTGTTATTTGTGACGTTATTGTTGTCATTAGTAATCGTCTATATTTATCAGCCCAGGTCAGTCCTTCCTCTAGACACCACGTATTGTGCGTTTAACAATGTCACAAAGGCACAGCTTATATACGCAACACACGCATATACGTATGTGTGTGCGTGTGTATATATATAACCCTGTCGTATATCTGCTCCAAAGATAAAAAAAAAATTATAGAATATTAAAATAGAATACAATGGTTTCTAATTTAGAATCAAGGTCTACAGTTTTGAGGGAGGGGTTAATCGAGAACATTGATCCCAGATTTAACTGATTCTTCTATTTTATTTTATCGACCCCGAAGGGATGAAAAGAAAAGTTCATCTCGACGGGATTAGAACTCGAAACGGGGAAAAAAAAAACATCGCAAAGCACTTTTGTTTCCAGCGTTATGGTTGTTTTTGCAATCCATCACCCTAGATTTAATTCAGAAAATAATAATAATGGTTTCAAATTTTGTCACAAGGGCAGCAATTTTGGCGGAGGGGACGAGTCGATTACATCGATCCCCAGTGTTCAACTGGTACTTGTTTTTATCGATCCCAATAGGATGAAAGGTAGAGTCGACCTCGACGGAATTTGAACTCAGAACGGAGCGACGGGCGAAATAGCGTTAAGCCTTTCGTCCAACGCGCTGACGATTCTTCCAGCTCGAATTCTGATAAAGGTGATGGTTTCAAAATTTAGCACAAGGCCAGCGAGTTGAGGGGAGGTGTAGGTCAGTTACATCGATCCGAGTGCTTGATTGGTACTTTATCAACCTCGAAATAATAAAAGACGAAGTCGAACTTGACGAGATTTTAACTCAGAACAAAAAGGCGGACGAAATACCTATTTCTTTACTGCCCACAAGGGGCTAAACACAGAGAGGACAAACAAGGACAGACAAACGGATCAAGTCGATTATATCGACCCCAGTGCGTAACTGGTACTTATTTAATCGACCCTGAAAGGATGAAAGGCAAAGTCGACCTCGGCGGAATTTGAACTCAGAACGTAGCGGCTGACGAAACACGGCTACGCATTTCATCCGGCATGCTAACAATACTGCCTGCTCGCCAAACAATAACAATAATAAAACAGGCATTTGTACCATATATGCAGGAAATCTAAATAACAAAAAAATTATACATAAAAACCAAGTTTCTATTCTTGGCCCAAGGTCACAAATCTAGTTAGAGAGAGGAAGTGTGTGTGTGTGTGTGTGGGGGGGGGTCAATTAAATCTGTTTTATTACTTGACTGGTTACTTTTATTTTGAGTCTGGAAGAATTTAAAGATAAAGTTGACCTTGGTGAGTTTTCAACTTAGAAATTTAGAGACGGAATGAATAGAGCAAGTTATTTTCTGACCGAGTTTCTAACGATGTCTTTTCTTTTTTTTTTCTTTAATATATTTTAAAATGAAATGTCTTAATTTCTATACCTAATTGGGATCTTTTCGGTTTGACCGACAGTTTTTTAATATAATTTCCACGTAACTCAACACTTTTAAACTTCGTATACTGGTAGAATGTGTTTATAAAGCATCTTTTTCTCTTGGCTTTATTGAGAAAATTCTATAGTTTGTAAGATATTTGTTGTTTTTTCTTCAATTTCTGCAATTTCAACCAATCAATAACGTCTATTGAGGTGAAAACATTCTGTGCCGTATGAATATGTCCCTCGTTTAAGAAACAGATTGGGTTTATTTACATTTGTGAAGAAAAAAAGATACCCTTCCCCCCACCGCTAACCTTAAAAGAGATTGAAATGCAATAGATCGATACTAGGGTCATAATTATGGGTGACAATTTCATATGACACTGCTAGAAAAACTGCCGTTCAAACCGAAAAGATCCCCTAATTGATTGTATCTGGTTACGGTTTCGCTTGACCGACTAAACCTGTCTCCTTCGAGGAATCTGGGACAGATCTAAAGAAGCAAGTCTCCAAAGATAGAGTTTTTGAAACTGGAAAAGTGTCGAAAGTTTTGTGAAGGTCATGGGTGCTGCTGTTTTTGTTTTGATTCAGTTTTTAGAAAGTAACACCTCATAAACAAGACATGATGAAACAGGATGAGAGCATGCTGCGATGTGGACAAAAAACCACCCAGACATCTCTCTGCTCGCATCAATGTAGGTCGGCACTGTCAGAAGGTGTTAGAAATGAAATTATTGTGAACATCAGTCGACAGAAAATGAAGCCAATATATTATTTTCTATTCTAGGCACAAGGCCCGAAATTTCGGGGAAGGGGCCAGTGGATTAGATCGACTCCAGTACGCAGCTGGTACTTAATTTGTCGACCCCGAAAGGATGAAAGGCAAAGTTGACCTCGGCGGAAGAAGCCAATATATTGAAATACCTTTGTGTATAAAGTGTCAGTTTGTCATTATACTATGTCTCATTGCATCCGTCGCACTCTACGAAATAGTTTCTGGCATATTTTCTTCAGCATCTCTCAGATACAGAGTGCGAGCAATCTAGCCATTATTCCAAAATGTCACTAAAATGCACTCCATGAGTTGTCACTGGCACATATTTCACTGCATCTCTGAGATGCAGTCTTCGAATGTTCTGGTCGTTTTACTATTGCATCTTTGTGATGCTGTCTTCGACACGGTTATTCTTCCACTCCATTTCTGAGCATCGTGTCTGCGACCTGGTTACAAGCACTATTCATATCTGAACTGTAGTAGAATGAATATATGTCAATGACCGGGTCGTATACTGTTTGGCAACAAACTTTAGTCAAAAGTATACAAAACTTTTACAAAATAAAACAAAAGCCAGTAATATTTATGGCAGATATGGAGGTGTTTGGTTTGTTTTCTGGTCTCGTGACACTTCTGCAGTGTCAGTTTTTTTGGGGTTTTTTTTCAGTTTTAACACTCGTTCATAAACCATTCACCAAATATGTATAATTCCCTCCAATTTGTTATCAGAAATGTTCTGGTTATCTCTCGCAAAAACCTTTTAACCTTCGAAATGTGACGTAATATAACTTTCCTGAGTTCAAGAGAGGCGGCTGTCCGTTTTCGTATCATTTTCACGTTTGCGCTTAAAATCCCTCTCACATAACCCTTTTTATGGTACGCAATGTTTCTCTTCTCCAGATTATTGTTTAACCTCCGAGTCAGCCCTGACATAACAGACTTTATAGGATCCTGTGGTGTAAACGCAATAAGGATTTTTGTTCTCCCTAAAACTACACTGCTCCTTATATCCGTCCTTTTTTTTTTTACGAAAGAAAGGATATTTGGTTGCTGTTTCCAGCAGATCAAGTGACCACGTAGAAACTTCCTTGTTCGTTCCTGTTTTGCGCATATAGACCTCTCTCTGAAGGTGATCCTTTTAACAGTTGTGGAGTTTCAGGTATTGAATATTTCTTGGAATTCAACCCCCATCTTTATGAAATGCTTGTGCCCACACCTGAGGACTGTTGTATTTCTTATCGTTGTCTAAGTGACAACATACCGAGTGGAGATGTTCATATATTGAAGAATGAGAGCGGGGGATACATTGAATGGAGACGTACATACTGAGTGGGATATGTACGTGCGAAGGAATGGCAAGTGGTACTTTATGACACTGTCTGGACTGATTATTAAAATCTATTTTCTCGTCTTTCCTTCTGGGAGAGTCCTTGCTGTGTCTGAAAGGTTCGACTCGGTGTGTGTGTGTGTGTATGACTGCACGAAGGCATACATAGCTACACGTGATCACACAAATACCAGAAACATCTGTATTACAGATAGAGGATTAGTTTTACACATCAGACAGTCGTCACACACACTACTGTGTATGTGGGTGTGTTCAGATGAACACATCCTTAAGTAAACAACATTTCCATGGGGAGACGACAACTTCAAACAAACCTCTCCCTCTCCCCCCTTATTGAGGGTTACATCAGGGGTGGGGGAAAACTCTTGTTTGACTTACTTTTTACTCTCACTCGCCCTCTTTCCCTCTCTCTCTCTCACTCACTGAAGTGTAGTGTTAAGCTTGGCTTGCCAAATTAACATTACCTATCTTTTACTACTACTACTACTGTCTGTACAGCCCTCCTCTTCTTTTCACTCCCACTCAGTCTGTTTCCACTCTCACTCTCTCTCTCCCCCTCCGGCTTCCCTTACTCGTGTCTCCCCTACTCACTTCCCTTACAGTCTGTAATTGTCATTAGAAGAATTGTCTTGACTCTCTGCAAAAGGTGAAACTTGCCATCTATTTAGGTTGTCTGTCTCTGTGTGCGATGTTAGACGTGGATAATACCACCGGAGTTACTCAGGAAGTTAGAGTTTCGTAATACCAAAGTACTTTTTTTTAACAAAGTGCTTTGGATTCTCGTTCTTCCATTTGTAAAACTCTCTGCTTGTGTGTTCCTTGCAGTCAAGCCCGCAACACAGGACTGAGTAAGCACTTTTATACTAAACCCCAATGTCACTGCTAAATTCACTATACCAGAGAGAGAAGGAGAAAAGAATGATAACGGTTAGAGAGGAGGGGTGAGACGGGTAAAACAGGCAGACAGACAAATAGACACACACAGAAAAGTGTAAACAAAATGAAAACAGCTTTCTAGTTTGTATATATGTTTGTGTGCGTTTCTATGTGTGTACAGAATTGTGTATATTTATGTATGAGTACGTTGTATGATGTTATTTAGGCCTAGGTCAACCCTGATACCACAGAACAATGGTCAGTACGTTTCCGCCCATGACCATATCTAGAACTACATTATCTTACATGTACGTTGCACTTTCTAAGATGATAGTGTAACTTGTAGAAAATTTGACTATTATTTCTATCAGATTGGTTGGCCACATTGAGTGTCTAATCCATACAGGCTCTCCCTGTTGTAAGTTAGTTGGGTAAGTTCATATGAATTGGCCGTTTCTCCAGGAAATC
>NW_021825014.1:5000-12500 GCF_006345805.1 Octopus sinensis | reverse complement strand
TATATATATATATATATATATATATATATGTGTGTGGTGTGTGTATATGTTGTGTATCTTTGTTTGTCCCCAACATCGCTTGACAACTGATGGTGGTGTGTTTACGTCCCCCGTAACTTAGCGGTTCGGCAAAATTGACCGATAGAATAAGTGGTAGGCTTACAAAGAATAAGTCTTGGGGTCGATTTGCTTGACTAAAGGCGGTGCTCCAGAATGGCCGCAGTCAAATGACTGAAACAAGTAAAAGAATAAAAGAGAGAATAAAGAGCGAAGTGTTCCCTGAGGATCTGTTGTGAGTCACATAGTTCCAAAATGTCAATCATGCTGAAACGCGCGCAGAAACTTTAATAGAACCTGTTTATCCTTATTTTTCTATGTACATACATACATACATACATGTATGCATGCATACACACATACATACATATATATGTATACATAAATGCGTACACACACACACACACATATATATACATATGTATACATACATTTATGAATGTGTGAGAGAGAAAGAGAGAGAGAATGTATGATAAGCACTAGGTATGCTTTATATCATTTGTTCCCTAGGTACGTTCCACCATGTGGCTATTCACATCTTCTGCACAGCGTGTTCAAAGTGCACTTTCGTGCAATTTACACTTGGAACACTCACTGCCATGTATGCTAGTAGCCACAATGGGGAAACGTACGTAGTGAGCGCTTGAAATGAATCGGTACCTTATGTTTATCATACCTTTCCCAACAGTTGTTTCGTATATCATAACCAGTAATACTAGTAAGTAATGTAGTAACCACACCGCTTTAGTTAAAGCAGTTTGTTCGATGATAGTGTAGATGGAACTCTAAATGCGCCAGTTGCAATTTTGCGTCAAGCAGTACACATAAGAGACGCAAACCACATGCGTACGCACGCATGCACACGCATACACACACACATATGCATGCACGTCGCAAACATAAATATAAGCGCGCGCAAAAAACGTACAAACATACACACACACACACAAGCACACAAATATATAAATATAAAGAGAGAGAAAGAGTGAGATAGATAGAGAGAGAGAGAAAGGGAGAGAGACAGAGAGAGAAGAGATGAAAGATGAGGGTCGTAGGAGGATAAAAATGTGAAAAATGAGGAAATAATTCGACACACCTATTATAAAAGTGCATACGTACACACACGCACAACATTTACACGTCTATATAAAGAGAGAAAGAGAAAAAGATAGATAGATAGATAGATAGGAATATAATAAAGAGAGAGGGAAGAGAGAAGGAGAAATGAGGAGAAGTGAAGAGAGAGGAGAGGCTAAGATGTGAGGGAGTCTAAAATTGTGAAAAATGAGGAAGGAATTCGACGCACCTATCATATAAGTGCATACGTACACACACGCACAAACGTTTATTTACACGTCTATATAAAGAGAAGAGAAAAAGATAGATAGATAGATAGATAGATAGATAGAATAAATAAAGAGGATAGGGGAGGAGAGGGAGATCTGGAGGGAGAGTGAGAGAGAGAATGATAGAGATAGATGTGAGTGGGAGTTCTAAATTGTAAAAATGAGGAAGGAATTCGACACACCTATCATAAAAGCTCATACATACACACGCGCACAAACATTTACACGTCTATATAAAGTGAGAAAGAGAAAAAGATAGATAGATAGGAAGATAAATAAAGATGGATAGGGGAAGAGAGGGGAGATATGAGGGAGAGTGAGAGAGAGGAGGAGAGAGCTAAGATGTGAGTGGGAGTTCTAAAATTGTGAAAATGAGGAAAGGAATCGACACACCTATCATAAAAGCTCATACATACACACGCGCACAAACTTTACACACTCTATATAAGTGAGAAAGAGAAAAAGATAGATAGATAGGAAGATAATAAAGAGGATAGGGGGAGAGAGGGGAGAAATTGAGGGAGAGTAAGAGAGAGGAGAGAGATAAGATGTGAGTGGGAGTTCTAAAATTGTGAAAAATGAGGAAAGGAATTCGACACACCTATCATAAAAGCTCATACATACACACGCGCACAAACATTTACACGTCTATATAAAGTGAGAAAGAGAAAAAGATAGATAGATAGGAAGATAAATAAAGAGGATAGGGGGAGAGAGAGGGAGATATGGAGGGAGAGTGAGAGAGAGGATGAGAGAGCTAAGATGTGAGTGGGAGTTCTAAAATTGTGAAAAATGAGGAAAGGAATTCGACACACCTATCATAAAAGCTCATACATACACACGCGCACAAACATTTACACGTCTATATAAAGTGAGAAAGAGAAAAAGATAGATAGATAGGAAGATAAATAAAGAGGATAGGGGGAGAGAGAGGGAGAAATTGAGGGAGAGTAAGAGAGAGGAGGAGAGAGATAAGATGTGAGTGGGAGTTCTAAAATTGTGAAAAATGAGGAAAGGAATTCGACACACCTATCATAAAAGCTCATACATACACACGCGCACAAACATTTACACGTCTATATAAAGTGAGAAAGAGAAAAAGATAGATAGATAGGAATATAATAAAGAGGATAGGGGGAGAGAGAGGGAGATATGGAGGGAGTGGAGAAGAGGAGGAGAGCTAAGAATGTGAGTGGGAGTTCTAAAATTGTGAAAAATGAGGAAAGGAATTCGACACACCTATCATAAAAGCTCATACATACACACGCGCACAAACATTTACACGTCTATATAAAGTGAGAAAGAGAAAAAGATAGATAGATAGGAAGATAAATAAAGAGGTATGGGGAGAGAGAGGGAGAAATTGAGGGAGAGTAAGAGAGAGGAGAGAGAGATAATATTTGAGTGAGTTCTAAAATTGTGAAAAATGAGGAAAGGAATTCGACACACCTATCATAAAAGCTCATACATACACACGCGCACAAACATTTACACGTCTATATAAAGTGAGAAAGAGAAAAAGATAGATAGATAGGAAGATAAATAAAGAGGATAGGGGGAGAGAGAGGGAGAAATTGAGGGAGAGTAAGAGAGAGGAGGAGAGAGATAAGATGTGAGTGGGTGGATAAAATTGTGAAAAATGAGGAAAGAAATTCGACACACCTATATTTCTCGCTATTATTTCTCACATGATTGCGCTTGTAAAATAATCAAGTTTGTAGGCTTGAATATCGCAGGAGATTTGCTTTGGAGGAACCATACAGCAGACCTCACAAGAAGACGAAAACAAAAAAAAAGAACATAAGAAAGAAAGCATAAAACCCACTTATTTTGTTCTTCATGAAAAAATATATTATCAAGAATTTTCCTCGGGATATAAGTATTAAAGTAAGTAATGATAAGAATGTCAACATTGGATGGGTGACATGTGTAAACAAACTGTTAGAAAAGTAAAATGGAAGGAAAAACTCAAGAGATTCCTAGAGATACGGAGAAATTTATAATTGTGAAAAAGATGTACGAAAACGGAAGAGAGTGAAAGAGATAAAAAGTGGGAGAGAGTAAGGAAAGACTATGGAAACTCTTTCTCTCTCGCAATCTATCTATATATTAGGCTATCCATCCAACCATCTGTGTGTATATGTATCCCTTTTACTCTTATACTTGTTTCGGTCATTTGACTGTGGCCATGCTGGAACACCGCCTTTAGTCGAGCAAATTAAGCCCAGGACTTATTCTTTGTAAGCCTAGTACTTATTCTATCGGTTTCTTTTGCCGAACCGCTAAGTAACGGAAACTTAAACACACTAGTATCGGTTGTCAAACGATGTTGGGTGGACAAACACAGACACGCAAATATATACATACACACATATATATATATATACATATATACGACGGGCTTCTTTCACTTTCCGTCTACCAAATCCACTCAGAAGGCTTTGGTCGGCCCGACGCTATAGCAGAAGACACTTGCCCAAGGTGCCACGCCGTGGGACTGAACCCGGAATCATGTGGTTGGTAAGCAAGCTACTTACCACACAGCCACTCCTACGCCTATATATATACATTAAAACTCTTGTTTTGCATGTCATAGCGGGTTGGGTGCCCAGATATTTCAAAACAGATACACATGCTCTACTTTGTGTTTTAGATGTGATAAGTGAATGTAAGTGTATGACAATATACAGAATCAGTGTACACGTTGATATATGGAATTCCAAATGCATGCATGTACTCGCTCAGGTGCGCCTAAGCATGCGCTTAAATTATTCTAATAAAAGAATTCTGTATAAAGTGTTTACATGTATATAATTAGAGAGGAATAACGAAGTTGATAAGTGAAAAGAAAAATGAAAATTCATTCCTAAATCTTTCTAAAGTAAAGTTGATGCGATATACTCTTTACTCTTTTACTCTTTTACTTGTTTCAGTCATTTGACTGAGGCCATGCTGGAGCACCACCTTCAATCGAGCAACTCGACCCCGGACTTATTCTTTGTAAGCCCAGTACTTATTCTATCGTCTCTTTTTGCCGAACCGCTAAGTAACGGGGACATAAACACACCAGCATCGGTTGTCAAGCAATGCTAGGGAGACAAACACAGACACACCAAACACATACACACACACAACACACACACACACATATATATATATATATATATATATTATATATTATATATATATAATATACATATATACGACAGGCTTCTTTCAGTTTCGGTCTACCAAATCCACTCACAAGGCATTGGTCGGCCCGGGCTATAGCAGAAGACACTTGCCCAAGATGCCACGCAGTGGGACTGAACCCGAAACCATGTGGCTGGTTAGCAAGCTACTTACCACACAGCCACTCCTGCGCCTATTCCATGTTGATTGAATTGTCACTCTCTGGCACAGATTGAATGGAGTGCGCGAGCTTGTCGTAACAGCAGCGTAGAGACTAATATGGTGTACATTGCGAAACGCTGGAAATGTTCTAATTGGAAAGTCCATGTGGTTAGCGAGTTGTTTCTTCAACGTATGCACCACTGGAATGCTTGCAAGTGAAGGAGTATATATTGATTGCAGATGTGCAACAGATGTTTTAGGTAATCCGCCATTGGAATTTTGGTCACGTGATTGTTGAGGTATTACTGAGAAAGCGACAGGTGTAAAATATATGATTGGCTGGGCTTAAAGACGTCTAACTAAAGTTCCTAGAGAATGGTTTTTTATTTAAAGAGGCGAAGCGGTTATTTTCAGAAGCTTCATTCGGTTGTTGTTTCAGAGCGTATAAAACAGGAAGTTGTGGAGACTATATCCTTCTATAGTAGGTTACAAAGCTGGACTTTGAAAAATAATGGAACATAGATAGTAGATGTTTAGAGGTTAGGAGATCAATCGTCTTGTTTATGATTACATAATCGATCGGAATGTATATGAGATTGGAGGTGCATTTCTTCAGATTTGGAATGGAAATTCTAATCGGTACTGAGTAACCAAAAACAAGGAAGAATTTTGATAATCGGATGAGCAATTTGGTAATGCTTAGCGGTATTTCGTCTGCCGTTATGTTCTGAGTTCAAATTCCGTCGAGGTCGACTTTGTCTCTCATTATTTCTGGGTCGATAAATTAAGTACCAGTTACGCACTGGGGTCGATGTAATCGACTTAATCCCTTTGTCTGTCCTTGTTTGTCCCCTCTGTGTTTAGCCCTTGTAGGCAATAAAGAAATAAGAAATAAGAAAGAGGGAAAAGAGTCAATGGAGGAATTGAAACTACACATTTGATATCAAATAAGTGGGATCGATGAAGATAATATGGTGGCCGTTTATTTCTTATGTAAGTTCAGTGAACTTGAAAAATCTGTCGAGAATGCTTGCAGTAAATACTTTTCTCCAAGTAGTAGAATAATTTTCTCCAAAAGTAGAAGACGATGATCTGGGAAGTACTGAATACCGAGAGGCAATCGTCGTGTGAGATGAATCCCGCTGTGAGAGATAGTATTAAATCAACATAATTTGGTTTGATCAGAGCCGAACTGAGGCACTGAAAGCATACACTTGAATAACTGTATATAATATAAATAATCAACTCTCTATATGTGCTTGAAATATAAGATTTAATATATTCCGACTGATATTGATCGTATTTATTTTTTACTAGAAGATAACGAACATACAGCTACGGTAATGTCATATCCAGTATAAAATGTCTGCCGGTATATTCAGGGCAAATGCAGCACGCGGGCCGCATTGTTGTATGCAGTGGCGACTGTGTGTATTTTGTGGCAAATGAGTTCGTTGATAACGTGAGTTATCGTTCTTGTCACCGTCGTGGTTGTCGCTGTAGCTGTTATTGTTGTTGCTGTTGCTGTTGAGCGAACGGTCTTCGCCTCAGAGCTCGCAGGATAGGAGAAGTCCGAAACGTCGTTCTTTGCTATTCGTAAGACCCGCAGAAGAGAAAGCAGGTCAACCTCCGACACCGAGAGCATCGACGAATGGACGAATGCGCATCCAGGCTCAGCAGTTGCGTAGGAAGTCGGGGACAAGAAACAGGAAGAAAGAGTGAGAGAAAGTTGGAGCGAAAGAGTTAGAACAGGGGTCGCCACCACCCGCTGCCGGAGCCTCGTGGAGCTTTAGGTGTTTTCGCTCAATAAACACACACAACGCCCAGTCTGGGAAGCGAAACTGCGATTCTCCGACCGCGAGTCCGCTGCCCTAACCACTGGGCCATTGCGCCTCCACTGTTGTTGCTGTCGTTGTTGATGATGATGATTCTGGTGTTTGAGCTCACATCAGTTCTGATCGAGAAGGCCTGGCATACACATATGTACACAGACAGACAAACATACGCCCACACACGTACTCACACGCACATACAGGCCTACTCACGTACGTGTCGATGTACATTGCAAAATTTCTGTGCAGTAAGAATATGTATATTTTATATATATTCTTTTACCGGTTACAGCCACTTGGGTCCACAAATGTTTGGCCAGCACCTTGGAATTATTGTTTAACCGATTATATCGACCTCACCAACTGCTTCGGCAGTTTCTCAGTTTATAGATTCTTTGTATCGAATAGCGATGTCGTCTTATAGCTTAGAGGAGAGCAACACAACCCATTATTTGCCAAGCGTGTGCAAGTATACATATACACATCTATACTCAAATACATACATACATAAATACATACATACATACATACATACACACACATATACATACATACATACATACATACATACATACATACATACATACATACATACATACATGTATGTACATGCATAAATTAGGCTTCTCAAAACCAGAGAAGAGAAAGCTAATACAAAGACTACAGATCCAATCCATCACTGGAACTGTAAAAATCTGTAAAACTTTCCAAAAGTTTATCATTTAGATATCTATGAGCATGTCTAGATATGTAACTATATGTCTGAGAATACATACATAAAACATACAAATCTGTACATATACATACATACATACATACATACATACATACATACTCACACACACACACATACATACATACATACATACATACATACATACATACATACATACATACATACATACATGCATATATACAAACAGACATACCCT
>NW_021825014.1:0-2500 GCF_006345805.1 Octopus sinensis | reverse complement strand
TTCTTGATCCATAACTGGGGTCCTTGTTGCGTCCGACCACCCCAGTTAAGAATGTAGGAGACAAAGGCTTTCTTCATAGTCTGTCAAACTTCTGAACACCCAATCTGGAAATCCATCACCAGATCCAGCAAAGTTTTCGATCAGGACATAGCTTTAAAAATTAATAACGATTTTGTTTTGATAATTTACAATATGTCCAATGTTACTGAATTTGTTGAGAAGAAACTAAAGTCAGTCCAATATCTCTCATTTCCTAGTATACTTACTATGCTTATTCCCTCAATTACAACCCCGACCCAGCAAAAACAATATGGTTCTCCGTTTAAGTTGTAAATCAGCGATTATTTCTTCCTTAAAATATCACTACAGTCGAGAGAACTTCATTTATTTATTACATATACTTAGCGGTTCGGCATAAGAAACCGATAGAATAAGTACTAGGCTTACAAACAGTAAGTCCTGGGGTCGATTTGCTCGACTAAAGGCGGTACTCCAGCATGGCAACAATCAAATGGCTGAAACAAGTAATAGAGTAAAGAATCAGAGAGCAGGGATAAGGATGTAGGCACACCAGCAAGATGCAATAACCTATGTAGGCAGTGTGGAGTTAACATAGAGCAAATACGAAAATATAATTAATGCATTATCTATATATTAGCTACGTTGTCGTGGCGAGAAAATTATATTAAAATATTCGTACAAAGGAGAAGCATGTTTAGAACTATACGAAGCGACAGTGATATGACTGGCATAAGCACACATATTATAAAAATTTTATTGAGGGAATGTCCTTGTCAATACGTAAGTAAGATGCAAGCATAACATATTAGACATCGAGGTTCAGGAGAGGGAAAACGAACCATGCACAGAATTTGAAATCAGTTGCATAACAGACGTCAAGTTTATGATGAAGAAGAGTGTAAGAGAAAGCATTTATGCCGAACTAACGATATACATACATACATACATCTATATATATATATATATATATATATATAATATATATATATATATATATATATATATATATATGTATATACGTATAATATATATGTATGTAGTATGTATTATATTGATATTCAATATTTATCTATTCAATAAGACAATCAATACTTCATTTCATTATACTGCTATATATACATTTTTATACTATATATTCTATATTATACATAATATTATAAAGAATATAAAAAACATAAAATGCAGAGTTGGAATTTCTTAGAATAACATATTATATATATATATTATATATATATATATATATATATATATATATATATATATATTATATATGTATGTATATATAATATATATATATATATATTATGTATGTGTGTAACATTATAATCTATATATATATATATATATTATATTATATATATATATATATATATATATATATATATACATATAATATATTATATATATATGTATGTATGTATGTTTGTATATACTCAGAGAGTACATTCCTTTAAGTACACTGATTTGTTCTGCTTTTTATATCTAACCCTACAGTCTCTTATGTGGTGTTATAATAAAGTATGTGATTGAGTATTATCTGGTAATTGTAATTGATATTATTAGATGTATTTCAGTTTTCTTATCTTGTATATATTATATATATATATATATATCTATATATATATTATATATATATTATATATATATGACTATCGGTTTAGATTTCATCCAGCAATTATTAGCAATTTTACACCACTCGGTACGTGACTGCTGTTGAGAAGAGGTTGTACAAGACATAAGAGAATACGCCTCTTCAAACTTTTACACCTACAAGCTATCAGGAGTATTGTCCTAATATGTAAATATTTAAGAAGCGTTGCAATGAAATCCAAATATGCACCAACACCCACGTGTATGTGTATGTACATGTGTTTGCATACATCAGTGCATGTACGCATAAACACATACGTAGCTGTGTATGTATGCATGAATGTATGCATGTATGTATGTATACATATATATATATATATATAATATATTATATATATATATATATATATATATATATTATATATATATATATAATATAATATATATATATATATATGATATATATATATATACATATTATATATATATATATAATATATATATATATATATATGAATGTATGCCTGTATGTATGTATACATATTAAATATATAGATATATATAGATATATATACATGCATACATACATACATACATACTACATCATGCATACATACACAGCTAATCAACCAACTAAAGCATCTACTCCCCGAATTAGCATGTAAGTGGCTGCATATTCCACAGACACGTATACGCTTAACGAAATCATGAGACAGAATCAGCAGAAACAAATTTGGAAAAGATGAACCTTTCAAATATAGGCACAATCGTTCAGACAAGTTTCAACTTCCCCCGGTTTCATCCACAAATCTGAAGTCGACCCGAGTCTATGACAAAAAATACATCGAACGCATATGGAGGGGCATGCGAAGTGAACTTTTACCATGCC
>NW_021825013.1:12500-17026 GCF_006345805.1 Octopus sinensis | reverse complement strand
TGCAGAGAAAGTTACATAAAAGAGTCTTGAAGAGACAGGAATGGTAAGAAAGAGAGAGAGAGTGGCAGTGAAAAAGAGAGTGAGAAGGGGGGAGAAAGAGAGAGAGAGAAGGAGAGAGACAGAAAAAGACAGAATCATAAATGGATATAGAAACAGAAAGATAGATGGATAGATAGATAGATAGATAGACAGACTGGTGGATAGATAGATAGATAGATAGATAGATAGATAGATAGATAGATA
The DNA here is from genome assembly GCF_006345805.1 of Octopus sinensis. Classification (NCBI taxonomy): domain Eukaryota; kingdom Metazoa; phylum Mollusca; class Cephalopoda; order Octopoda; family Octopodidae; genus Octopus; species Octopus sinensis. Next base: position 16,783 of record NW_021825013.1, on the reverse strand, counting down.
GATAGATAGATAGATAGATAGATAGATAGATAGATAGATAGACAGACTGGTGGATAGATAGATAGATAGATAGATAGATAGATAGATAGATAGATAAGATAGATAGACAGACTGGTGGATAGATAGATAGATAGATAGATAGATAAGATAGATAGATAGACAGACTGGTGGATAGATAGATAGATAGATAGATAGATAGATAGATAGATAGATAGATAGACAGACTGGTGGATAGATAGATAGATAGATAGATAGATAGATAGATAGACAGACTGGTGGATAGATAGATAGATAGATAGATAGATAGAGAAAGAGAGAGAGAGAGAGAGAGAGGGAGAGAAAGAGAGAGATGGTCAGAAAGAGAAAGACAGACAAACACATAGATAGATAGATAGATAGATAGACAGACAGATAGATAGACAGACAAACAGACAGATAGATAGAGAGATAGATAGTAAAGTGGATAGAAAAACTGATAAAAATTTATCTATCCATCCATCCACCCGTCCATACATCCATCTACCCATATCTATCTATCTGTCTCTCTGTCTAACTATCTTTTCATCTATCTATCTATCTATCCATCTATCCATCCATACATCCATCAATCTAGGCATATCTGTCTGTCTGCCTATCTATATTATATGTATGTATGTATATGCTTGTTCCCATAATCTCTCTCCCCACTCTCTCTCTCTCTCTTTATGTAAAATCACATTCATATATGCATAAGTACATATATCTGTGTCTTTTGGTGAAGTTCAAGCAATAATACAGCAAAAAGTTTTGAAGATAGAGAGAGAAAGAGAGAGGAGAGGGTGAAAGTGAAACTGAAAGCAAAGCAAAGATGAAAAGTGAGAGAGAGAGAGAGAGCGATAGAAACAGAGAGAGAAGGCAAGGGAGAGAGAAGCAGGAAGGGGTCGATATGAAGAGAGAAAAGAGAGAGAGACAGAGACAGACAGACAGACAGAGAGATGGGGAGAGTGAGAAGGAAGCGAAGAGATTTGAAAACATTTGAAGTAGAAAGAAAATTAGCTGCCATTGCAGGAAACCGTAGTTGGTTGATTATCAAAGTAAACTGGAATATTTTGTATGTGTGTGTGTGTGTGTATATATAATATATATATATATTATATATATATACATACATACATATATATGTATGTATATATGTATGCATATATATATATTATATATATATAATATATATATATATATATATATATATATATATGTATATATATATACATACATATATACATATGTGTGTATATATAATATATATATATATATATATATAAATGTGTGTATATGTATACATACGCACACATATATATATGCATGCATAATGTACATATATATATTCATATATATGCATATATGTATTTACACATGTATGTATGTATTTATATGTGTGTGTGTATGTGTATGTAAGTATTCATATGCATATCTATATACATACACATACATGTCTATAAAAATATATACACACACACATACAATATATATATACATGCATATACATTCAATATACATACACACACACACACACACACACACATATATATATATATATGCACATATATATACATACATATATATATATATATATATATATATATATATATATATATATATATATACTCGCCGTTTAAGTTAATAATGATAAATCTAATGATAAATCTATAAAGTGTTACAGTTCTTTATCGATATATACATATATATATGTGTATGTATGTATAAGTGCATGCGTGATGTACGTATGTATGTGTTTACACATGTGTGTGTGTGTGTTGTGTGTGTGTGTGTGTGTGTGTGTGGGCATCAGTTAGCGCCTCTCAAAATTATTCAAACTCAAATTTTGGATAAAGGCCAATTAAGCAATTGTTGAAATTTTTCAAATAGAAACACAAATTATTTTAAATAATAACAATAATAATAATAATAATAATAATAATAATAATAATAATAATAATAATAATAATAATAATAATAATGATGATAAAGAAACAGCAGAAATTTTTAAAAAAAAAAACACACAAAAAAAAAATAAAATAAAATAGCGCAATCATAGACGTCATCCTCATCATCACCATCATCACCATCATCATCATCATAACTACTCATTGCTATCGTCGTTGTCGTCGTCATCAACACCATCACCATCATCATCAACACCAGAATCATCGTCTTCTTCATCACCATGATCACCACTAGAGTACATCACTATCATCCTCCTCCTCCTCCTCGTCATCATCATCATAACTATTGTCATCATTATCCTCATCATGAGGATCATTATCATCATCATCATCATTACCACCACCACCATCATCATGATCATCATCATCATCATCATCACCATCATCATCTGCACCATCAGTTCTAGTAGTGACAGCAGCGGTTGTAGTAAGTTTGAGATAGCATGCAGACCTACAGAGTTCAAACTGCGGTGAGATGCATTCAAAAGAATCGGCAGTGCAACACATATACAACAAAATCTGACCATATTCAGTTCCAGAACCTAATGTTCTGAGTTCAGATTTTGCCCTTCAACTCTCTCATACATACACACACACACACACACATATATATATGTGCATATATGTAATATAGGTGCATAAAGGTTGTATGAGGATTCATCCTTTAATTGGAAGTTTCCACCAAAGATTTCTAATGTTGATTCGTCATACTTTGCTGGAAGTTTACAGGTGTAAATTTGCGAAGATACGAAAGTAGTACTTATATAATATATAAAGAAATTATTGTATACAGTGCTCAGGTGCACCACAACTTGTCAAAAGTGCGTATAAAGCATATGCAGTAATGTACAAATGTCTGGAAAGCGAACAATGTATGAGTCAAATACATGCTTGCACGTGTATGGAGGGGAGAAAATCAGGTGTAGTGTTGGCGAATCTCAGGAAGCATGGAAGTTTTGAAGGATGCAGTGCTCCGATAACTAACAACTGATGCCGGCAGTTTGTTCCATGCTTCAGCAACTTTAGCGGAAAAAATGTTTCTGAAAGTCATGGGAGCTGTGCTGTTTTCTGACTTTGTAAACATGTCCACGGGTGTTAGATAGGTGGAGTTTGAAAAGGTGCTCAGAGTTATTGTTTGTAAGATGGTTAATAATTTTATAGGCGTCTGCCAAGTCAGCTGCCAGATGTTGGAGTTTCAATGTATCCATGCCCAGGGAAGTAAGGCATTCAGAATATGGCAAATGCCTGATGGAGGGTATTCTCTTGATTGCACTTCGCTGAACGGCTTCCAGACGATTAATATCCTGGGCAAGGTAGGGGTTCCAGACCGGTGATGCAAATTCCAGTTGAGGTCGCAGGTAGATAGCTGGAGAGTGGCTCACAAAGGACTTGGTGAGTGATGCCAAGACACCCTCAGCCTTCATGTATATAATGATTGATGAACTAACAGAATAAAGTTCCATAAATTCCAACAACTTTGTTAAGAATGGAGGAAACAAGTTGTTCAAATTTATAAGAAGTTTAATTCTTGCAGATGATTATTTCGTACAAAGACATAACAACGATAATATAAATTTCATGATTGAATTAAATTAATTACCGTAAATCCTTGAGTATAATCCGCATTTTTTTCCCCAAAATTTAAAGATCAAAATCCCTAGTGCGTACTATATACGAGGTTAAAAATAAAAAAATATTTTCTAAGCAATATCCGAGTCTCTATTTGCTGTCCAACAATGTTTATTCAGACGCATTTTGTGATGTCGGTCGCGAAAATATCTTAAGCTAAGCCTGAAAGCAATGAAGTCATAAAAGAATCATCCATAACTTGCTGTAAGCAACATTTATAAAAAGTTTTTACTGTTATTTCTTTATTTTCTGCAAACAAAATGCACAAAAAAGCTACATGTTTGCATTGTTATATGTACAATAATAATAAAGGACATTACCCTATACATTTTTACAAACCAAGGATGTTATATAGACCTCCTTGACTCAAGTTAGGGAAGGGGTGCATATTATACACAAGGTTTAGGTTTTTCAGAGGTACAGACCCCTAAATCTCCCCTGCGTATTATACTCAAGGGTGGACTATACTTCAGGATTTACAGTAACTATCAACGTGCGCTTCAGTGCAGGGAAGAAAGAAACCATAATACAAAGAACTTAAAAAGGAAAATTCTATTTTTTCTCAAGTTTCTCCATTCTTAACAATACTGATGAGATTTACTCTTTTAACTTTACTTGTTTCAGTCATTTGACTGCGGCCATGCTGGAGCACCGCCTTTAGTTGAGCAAATC
>NW_021825013.1:0-2500 GCF_006345805.1 Octopus sinensis | reverse complement strand
AGGATTCTGGATTATTTTACCATTTTTTTTCTTTTTTGCTTAAGTTTTGAGAGCAGTCAGGTTAATTTTTATTATTCTCATTTGTGAGAGCAGTCGAGTTTATTTCAGATATTCTCATTTTAAAAATAATCTCTGGCTAATCATTGAGAGGACATGCGTGTTGCCTTGGCAGAGGTTTGTACTCTCTGAGTGCTCTTGTTGTTATATTTATTATCATAATTGAGTGAGAGAGCAGTGGATGCCATCAAAGTGACACTGGGGTAAAATATACGAAGCCCAGTATACCCAACATGACTACCCGTCTGATAAGGGTTCGCCACCACCCCCTGCCGGAGCCTCGTGGAGCTTTAGGTGTTTTCGCTCAATAAACACTCACAATGCCTGGTCTGGGAATCAAAACCTCGATCCTACGACCGCTGCTCTAACCACTGGGCCATTGTGCCTCCACAATATATAAATATACAATATATACATATATATACGCACATATATATATATATATATATATATATATTTAAAAAGTGCCAAAAAGACAAGAAGCCACTTATATGAACTGGAGAAGGTGAAATGAAGTGTTTTGCTGAAGAACACAATTTATTGCTTGGTCCAGGAATCGAAACCTCAATCTTGTGATCAGCAATGCAACACCCTAACCACTTAGCCACATGCTTCCACATATGTACACACATACACACACTACATATATACATAAATATATGTGTATGTGTATATTATACATATGTGTGTGTGTGTGTACATTTCTACAAGTCTTGGTATTTAGACTGTGGCCATGCTGGGGCACCTCTTATATGAAAATACTTGCACTTGGTAACAAAAGACCCCATTTACTCATAAAAATGCATAACGAAAATAGCAATATATAGACACACATACACACACGAGCATGCACACAAAAACACACACACACACACACACATATGGAAACACACACACATACACATGGAAACACACACACAAGGAAAAGCATCTGTGCACTGAAAAAACACACACACACATGCACACCCATGCTTACACACACACATGCATGCTCACAAAAACACACACACATACAGACGGAAACACACACACTCAAACACTTGCATGCACACACACACACATGCACGCATAAACACACACACACACATCCTTGCACACACATGCATGCACACAAACACACATGCATGCACACACAAACACATACATATGCATGCACACACAAACACACACAGACATGCACCCACACACACGTGCACACACATACATGCACACAAACACACACATACATGCATGCATGCACACACACATATAAAACATGCATGCAACACACACACACGCACGCACCCCGCACAAACACACACACACACACATATACACATGCATGCACACACACGCACGCATGCTCACATACACACACACTCACACATGCATGCACACCACACACACGTGCACACACATACATGCACACAAAACCACACACATAAACACAGACATACATGCACACACACATATAAACATGTATGCACACACACACCACACACCACGCACCACGCCACACAAACACACATATACACATGCATGCACACACACGCACACATGCTCACCATCACACACACTCACACACACACACACACACATATACACATGTATGACACACACACACACCACATGCTCACATACACACACACTCACACCACACACACACACATATGTGAAGGGCTAGAAATAAAAAACAACATAAAAAAAACAGCCCTACAGCCCCCTAAAGCCCGAGAAGAAGTGAAGCCAAATCATGGAGAAACCACTGCCGTCAGAGTCACCCTGACCCCAAACATCTAACCCTTCCATGCTTAGAACAACCAACCCGACCAAACCCATCTCTCGCACCCTATGCCCCCCCTTCAACCCCCTCCCCGGCGAATAAATAAGGGGGATATAAAAGCCGAGAATCCATAACTTAACAGATGGAAGTCAAAATTCCTTAAGGACTTTAGGGAAGGGTGGGAGTGGCGTGAGGGGGCAGTGGAGGGGGAGGTGAAGGAGGAGCAGGCGGGGGAGCATGTAATTTACGAGCGGACCAAGGACCCAACCACCACAACCAGCACCGCCACCACTACCACCACCACCACCACACTACCACCACCACTACCAGCACCGCACACTACACCACCACCACCACTACCACCACCACCACCACAACCAGCACCGCCACCACTACCACCACCACCACCAACTACCACCACTACTACCACCACTACACCACCACAACACAACAACCAAACACCACCAACCACAACACCAGTTTCTTGATGGAATCGTTCATTCCGCGACTGCGGCCCACGCGCGGTTCTGTTGCAGCACTGCCGCGCCGCCACCACGAACATGAGGGCACCAGGACCCACCGCATGCAAAGACCATACTGCAGCACTACTGCACCTTGCAAACGCTTAGGCTAGGACGGCAGAGCGGCGGAGATGGGGGGGCGTACTTGGAGGGGGGTGGA
>NW_021825012.1:0-16677 GCF_006345805.1 Octopus sinensis | reverse complement strand
CTGGGACAGTGATTATCATTGTGGTCGACGTGATGACGATGATAATGGTGATGATGATGATGATGAGGATGATAATGATGATTATGATGATGGCGGTGGTGGTGGTGGTATTTATGTTGAGAACGATCGGGGGAATGAGGACGACGTTGAATTTGCTTAAGTATGCTACAATGTTTGATTTGGAAACTAAACTACGTCCAACGTCTAACTTCCTGGTCTTGTGAGAACCAATTTGATGACACTGACACCTGAAAGCTATTTATTCTGGAGGTGAGGGCGTGTGGCTTAGTGGTTAGGGCATTCGGCTCATGATCGTAAGGTTGTGAGTTCGATTCCCGGCGACGCGTTGTGTCCTTGAGCAAGACACTTTATTTCACGTTGCTCAGTCCACTCAGCTGGCAAAAATGAGTTGTACTTGTATTTCAAAGGTCAGCCTTGTCACTCTCTGTGGTCACGCTGATATCCCCGAGAACTACGTTAAGGGTACACGTGTCTGGGAATGCTCAGCCATTTGCACGTTAATTTCACGAGCAGGCTGTTCCGTTGATCGTATCAGCTGGGACCCTCGTCATCGCAACCGACGGAGTCTTTATTTATTCTGGCATTCATCTGTTTGAACGTCCAAACAGAAATGATTAAGACGGTTCTCCACCAGCATTTTGGTAAATTTCATTATATCCATTTACACTGTCCCAGCCTCGAAATTAACTCTAAGTAAATATATTAGGCAAACTAGACGTAAGAGCACCCTACACTCATCTTGCTATTTGGAAATGAAAAGAAAAGTTGTTTATAAAAGGGGATAACCAGGCGAGTTATAAAACGCTGATAAATGGTTATATGAAAAAAAAAAAAAGGTAATAGGCGCAGGATTGGCTGTGTGGTAAGTAGCTTGCTAAACAACCACATGGTTCCGGGTTCAGTCCCACTGCGTGGCATCTTGGGCAAGTGTCTTTGCATAGCCCCGGGGCCAACCAATGCCTTGTGAGTGGATTTGGTAGACGGAAACTGAAAGAAGCCTGTCGTATATATATATAATATATATATTATATATATATATATATATATATTTATGTATGTGTGTGTATGTGCTTGTGTGTCGTCTCCCTAAGCATTGCTTGACAACCGATGCTGGTGTGTTTACGTCCCCGTCACTTAGCGGTTCGGCAAAAGAGACCGATAGAATAAGTATTGCGCTTACAAAGAATAAGTCCCGGGGTCGATTTGCTCGACTAAAGGCGGTGCTCCGGCATGGCCGCAGTCAAATGACTGAAACAAGTAAAAGAGTAAAAGAGAGTAAAAGAGTATTCTGAATACGTATATCAAGTAATCTGTTTCAGCTCTTTTCTGCTATATTACTTTCAATATGCCTAACTACAAATGGAAGCAAGGGCTTTCATTTTTTCCCTCTTATTTATTGTTTCAATTGTCAACAAAAGGCCGCTTTCGAGGGAATGACTATCTAAAGGATATTATTCTGTTAGTTTCGGTATATCGAGAGTTATTTAATATTACTTGCGTTACTAACTCATCGGTGTCCTCCGGAGGAAATATGTAATCGGTGAGATATTTTGACTTCAATTCTATACATATATATATATATATATATATATATATATATATATATATATATATATATATATATATATATATATATATATATATATATATACATAATATATACACAGCATATATATAATATATATAAGTATATATTGTATATATATAATATGTAAATATATATAATTATATAATATTATATAATATTTATATATAATATATATTTAAATATTTTTTAATAAAAAATATATATAATATATATCTAATATATTATTATATATATAATATATATAATATATTATATATTAAATATATATAATATATATGTAAATACATATATACAATTCTATATTTATATAACATATATATAGTATTTATATAGATTTTATATACATTATATATTTTTATATATATATACCATTATTATAATATACATAATATATATACATCATATATATATATACATAATATATATACATTATATATATATACATAATATATATGCATAATATATATATATACATATATACAAATATATTATATATATATATATATATAATATATATGTATGTATGTATGTAAATAGTATGTGACAATTAGCTGGTTGCATCATAAAAACACAGAGTTTCTGATGCCAGGGCTGAAGTCTGCTCCGGCATCTCGTCTTAAAATCTGATGAGATGCCGGAGGAGAACTTCAGCCGCGGCATCCGAACTCTGAGTTTTATATATGCCAACCAACTAATTGTCACATACTATATATTATAGATAAATTCCTTTATTGCGTAATATCGAGGTCTCATTCTTTTGCTGTCATATATATATTTTTATATATATATATATATATATATACATATCATGAAAATGACTGAGGGGTACTAGTCAGCACCAGTATTGCTAGAAATAATAGTAAAACAAGTCATACCCAAGAGTTTTAACTCTTATTTCCAGCAATGTCGGCGTCGAGTAGTATCCTTCAGTCACTTCAGTAACGTATATACTTTTGCCTTTTGGTTGTAAAATTGCGAACATTAGCCGGCCTTATTATATATATATATATATATATATATATATAGGGGCAGGTATGGATGTGTGGTAAGAAGCTTTCTTTCCAACCACATGGTTCCTGACTTCAAGTCGAATGCCATTTAGATTCATTTCGTCATTATGACAGGTGGTACTAGATAGTGAAACTAAACCAGTCTAATGCACTATAGCAAATATCTTCTACTATCGCTTCGGGTCGACCAAATGCTTGTGAGTGGATTTGGCGAGTGGATTTGGATAGGCGCAGGAGTGGCTGTGCGGTAAGTAGCTTGCTTACCAACAACACGGTTCTGGGTTCAGTCCCACTGCTTGGCACCTTGGGCAAGTGTCTTCTACTATAGCCTCGGCCGACCAAAACTTTGTGAATGGATTTGGTAGACGGAAACTGAAAGAAGCCCGTCGTATATATGTATATATAATATATATATATATATATATATATATATATATATATATATATATATATGTGTGTGTGTGTGTGTGTGTGTGTATGTGTGTCTGTGTTTGTACCCTCAACATCACTTGACAACCGATGCTGGTGTGTTCGCGTCCCCGTAACCTAGCGATTCGGCAAAAGAGACCGATAGAATAAGTACTAGGTTTACAAAGAATAACTCCTGGGGTCGATTTGCTCGACGAAAGGCAGTGCTCCACCATGGCCACAGTCAAATGACTGAAATAAAAGAGTAAAGACGGAAACTGAGGCAATCCCATCGTTTTCATATGTGTGTGTAGAGGTGTTTGTGTGTATGCGTGTGTGTGTTAATTGCGAAATGTTCTATAATGAAAAAAAGAAATCTTCATTCTTCCAAGATGTTGTTGAAACCTGACTACCCCCTTGTCTAACACAGACCAAGTGAATTACTCGAGGAAAAAATAAATCATAGCTCTTAAACAGATAACTTTGTTTGCCTTCATGGTGAAATTCTAGTTGCAACAATAACACCTGTTTGACTTGATAACAATATCATATTTAACATGATAGCGAAATATTCTCCGTGCGGTTTTTTGATATTATTTGCAACATTACATTATATTCGTTGAGTCTCACTAACTAGAACCACCTGTCGTAAGGATGAGATGAATCTAAATGGTATTCGACTTGAAGTCAAGAAATCAATGCTTGTTGGAAATCATGGGGTGAGGAAATTCTAAATGTAGTCTCAACTTCGACGAGACAATAATAAGCAAAGGAATTTATCATGTGAAACAGTAGACTTCATTAAAGGATGGGAATGGAGTTGTGAGATTACGCTACAACAATATGAGGACGGTGGCCATTTTCTACTTTAAAATTTGAGCAGTTTTAAAGACAAGAAACCTTCAGAATATGATGTGAAATTAGTAGGTAAGTGAATTTGGAACGACCTCCAGTCATTCAATTTATATGTAGGTAAATAATCTTTCTAAAATCTAGAAGATTCATATTTTAAGTTCGTGTACTCAATAGCATATTTCAAGGTGGAGTATGAGTTTAATTAGATGATGGCACTTACAGGGCCTGGCCACGATCCTTTCGAATATCGACGAGTTCATCTGAATGCTGTCTGATGGGTTCGAGATTCAAAAACGCACGACTAACCTTGTAAACATATTTGAGTGTGTGTGTGTGTGTGTGTGTGTGTGTGTGTGTGTGTGTAGAATAATATAACACGAGGATGAAAAGTATCAGTCTTTAAGAGCAAATCGCAACATTTGTTTCTGCACTGGACACTAGCTTCAATTGTTTGAGTTTATATTATATACCATTATATAAGACATCGCATTTCCGAGGAAATTCCCCAAAATCTGAGAGGCCTTGATCGAATTTACATCTGAGGAAGCACTCACACAAAACTGTTGCTGAAAAATATTTAATTATATTGTAACTCTAAGGAGTTATCTTATATAATCTTTATATATAAAAGTGAAGTTGTGTGTCTGTCTCCTACGATTTAGATTCCTAACTACTCTCACATTTTGCGGTGCAGTTTAACCAAAACCGGGTATCTTATAGTCGTGATTCATATCGAGCCCTTCTGGGTATTAGCGCGCGTCTACGATGAGTCTACGATTAAAAAAAAAATTACCATCATTATTTTCCATTTTAATGCATTTTTCGCTATTATATAAGGGAAGTAACTCTCTAAAGATGTCTACGATGAGTCAACGATTTAAAAAAAAATTTACCATCAATTTTTTTTCCATTTTTAATGCATTTTTTTGCTATTTTTTGGCTATAACTCTCTAAAAATGCTTATATAGTTATTTCCCTTACAAACCCGAGCAACGCCGGGCGATACTGCTAGTGATATATAAATCTAAACACGGCAACTTAATGCTGGTGTCCGATGCAGAAACAAATGTTGTGATTTGCTGTTAAAACCTGGTATTTTCCATCCTTCTGTTATATTATTCTGATATGTATGTGTGTACATATACACACACATATATGTGTGTATATATAAATATATATATGCATATATATGTATATGTATATATGTCTATATATGTATACATATATATATGTGTGTATATATATATATATATAGATATATATATCGCTTGACCTTCATACTGGTAAAAAGAGAACAACATCTCTTTGTGGTTCATCTACTAATGTTATATCGCCTGAAGAAATGAATCAATGAAGATATTCAACCGGATGCCCGCGGATACTACGAACTATACTGCAATCATCCCAGGAATACCGATTGCGATCTAAGAAGTCATGTGATTTGGGAAAACTTTGGTAGCGATACGTTAAATGTTTATAAATTCCATCCTAGGATTATTGTTGTTGTTATTATTATTGTTATTATCATTATTATTATTATTATTATTATTATTATTATTATTATTATTATATTCATCTTATATCTTATATCGGTATAACTGGATGCAACCACGAGAAAGTAGCTCACTAGTCGGTATCATTAGACATTGGCTAGCATAACGGAATAGGAACTTTATTTGCATATTCTAAACGTTACCATAAGCAAAATTAATATATATATATATATATATAGATATGTATTTATTTATTTATTTACTTATTTATTTATTTGTGTGTGTATATAAACCTCTTATGACTCCATGATAAAAATCTCGAAAGAATTTATTCCCTGTTGAGTAATTTACGATGCCTTTCACGGCTTTCATAGATATTTATCTGTTGGTCGGATACAAAATCGATCATTTCGGTAGGGTTGACTGATTCTTCAGATTGTCAAGTGGTCTTCTGAATCGGAAATTGAAAGTCGCAGTCACTCTACTCTCCAATACATCAACTGACTTATATTGGACACTTAATATCGCCTTCTCCTATTTATACCGTTCTGCGTACAAAGTACAGCACACATACGCATTTTATATATACTATATTGTGTGTGTGTGTATGTGTGTGTATCAATGCTTATGGACTCCTTAATACTAAATACTTAAGTGAATCTGCAATATCAGGCTGTATATAAAAAGAATTCTTGGCAGGTTGTTTAATTGACTGTGTTTTCTTTTAATACTATCCTAGGTTTTTTTCGCCAACACCCTGTGTAATAGTCAGGTGTAAATATTAGGCCGTCAAGTATGAAATTTGTAGTAAAGTATATGGTAAACTTTAACAGCTGCTCATTTTGCGCCTTTATTATATTTTGACAATATTTATGTTTTGTTTGAAAGCTGACACATCTATTTCTTTATTCTAACTCCTTTTGCGCTTTATAAAGTATTTATAAATCGTTTTTTTTTTGCTATTTTTGTTTAGAGATGGATAAGTCGGAAATTCGTACAGTTTTGAAATATGAGTTCTTTCTTGGAAATACAACAGTATCACCGCTCGGAATATTTATGGAGTATTTCATTCTAATGTTATTACATAAGAGACAGTATCAAATTGGTTTGCAGAATTTCGTCTCTGGTAACTTTGACCTCACAAATGAGCAAAGCAGTTGACCAGACACAAAGATAGCTAATGACGAACTGAAAGCCGACGTCGAATCAGATCCGTCTCAAAGTGCCCGTGAATTATCGTTGTCGTTTGATGTTAGCAAGCAAACAATATTGACTCACCTAGTTAAAATCGGTAAAGGGAAAAAGTTGGATAAGTCGGTTCCACATGAACTCAATGAAAAGTAGAAACAGCAACGTTTGGAAGACTGCATTATGCTACTTTCTCGTCACAAAAATGAATCATTTTTTAATCGAATTGTAATATGTGATGAGAAAGAGATCCAATACAGCAACCGTAAACGTTCAGCACAATGGTTGGACAAAGACTAGCCACTAGAATACAGTCCAAAAAGCAAAATTCATCAAAAGAAGCTGATGATGTGTGTTTGGTGGTCTGGCATAGGTGTGATCCATTATGATTTCATTAAACCTGGCTCATCAATCACGGCCGAAGTACACTGCAGCCAATTGGACCAAATCATTCAGAAACTTACAAAAGAAAATCAGCCTATTTTATTGCTCCTATTTTATTGCTAGAAAACGCCAGAATACATCGCAAAAATGACATTGGCGAAATTACAGGAGTTGGAGTTGGAAGTTCTCCGTCATCCACCATACTCACCTGATCTTGCCCCCACTGACTACCACCTCTTCCAGAATTTGAATAAGTTTTTTATAGGAAATTCCGACGATGCTGTAAAACAGGCCTTCCAAGATTTTATTGACTCTAGATTGCCAGGGTTTTACAGTTCCGGGCTGGACAAGCTACCGCTGAAACGGCAGCAGTGTATTGACAATATGGGTTCATACTTTGATGAATAAAACTTTTCCTTGTATTTATAAAACATTAGCAAACTTATTTTCTTTTCTACAAATTTCATACTTGACGACCTAATTACCTTGTCTACATAGACAATGTCACTGTGAACAGAAACAGAATATTAGCCAGATTAGTTTTACTCCTTAGTTGGGATGTCCTTAGCGACTGAATACGCATTTTAATCAACCACAGAGACAATGCTATAAACTCTTACTAACTACTGAAGTAAATTACACGTCCATATGCAATTCACATGTGCAGACATTGAATATATCTCTAAATGCATATGTGTCTAATATATATATATATATATATATATATATATGGGGGGGGGGTTGTGTGTGTGTATGTATTTATATATAGCATTATACATATGCATATAAATATGCATACATGTTTGTGTGTACATATAAGTGTTTGTAGATGAAAAAAAGAGAGATAGATGTGGATAAAGAGACGGAGATATAAATGGATATTTTCCAGTACAATTGTGCAGAGTTGACACTGGATAAATACGTTGATTGGCTTAAGTATGGGCTCAATTTATGATTAGGAAACTTGAGTGCGTAAATTTGTTTTTATAAGTTAGAGAAAGAAGGGAATTTAGCCAGAGAGAAAATATGTGTCAGAGAGAGAGAGAGAGAGAGAGAGAGAGAGAGAGAGAGAGAGAGAGAGAGAGAGAGGGTGGAGATGGACGCGACTGAAACAGAAGGAAATAATAATAATATAATAATAATAATAATAATAATAATAATAATGATAATAATAATAATAATAATAATAATAATAATGATAATGATAATAATAATAATAATAATAATAATAATAATAATAATAATAATAATAATAATAATAATGTCAACAGTTAAAGCTGATAGCACAGAACATCTGACAAACTACAAAACTAGGCAAAACAGCTCACTTCATAAGACTAACGCAACTTAAAGCACATTTAGTGTTGAAGATGATGATGATGATGTTGATGATGGTAACGACGACGACGACGACGACGGCGAAGATGACGATGGCGGCAACGATGACGACGACGGTGATTATATTAACGGTGATAATAGTGATTATGGTCGTGATAGTGACGATGATAACAGCGATGATTATTATTATTATCATATAAAAGAAAGAAATATCCGCATTGATAATTAATTTGTTCGCATTTCTGATTCTTTGTCTTCAAATAATTTAGAATGTTTAAATTTTTCTTTTTTTTTTTTTTTCATTTTTCTCCTTATTGCAGGAGAGAGATAACATACCATTAACCGATCAGGAATTGCCTCCAGGTTAAGAGTAACTAAAGAAAAAAAAAAAAAATATCGTTTGCATCGGTTTCAGACCAAAAATGAAATACTAATAAAATGTTACTAAGGAGGCTTACGAGAATTTTGGATCATTTTAAAATCGAGTCACGTAATTGGAAACTTTTGCCAAGAGAGTTCATGGTTCAGCCCCGAAAGTCAGCGAATTGTTTCTTATTTCTTTCATTTTGAATCATATTTCTTTTTTACTGATATATATATATATATATATATATTTTTTTTTTTTTTTTTTTTCACAGAATAGCGGACTAGCAGATTAGCAGCATGCAATCTGATATCTAGACTAAATATCTACGCCAGGTATCAACTAACTGAAGATTTACACAAGGCACTTACATTTCCGACAAGTTGCGCTCTTCGGTGCCTTTCATTCCTTCTATTATCTATAGGCTGGAAGATGATAGAAATTTCGTTCCCCCCCATCCATAGACGGGGCCGTGACTGTGAAGAGAAAACAATGATTAGACAATGACAGGTACGTGTATATAAACACACATATATATATACATATATATATATATATGCATATATATATATATATATATATATGCACATGTAAATATATATGCACATGTAAATATATATGCATATATATATATATATATAATATATATATATATATTATATATATATAGCATATATATATATGCATATATATATATGCATTATATATATATATATGCATATATATGCATATATATATATATATGCATATATATGCATATATATATATATATATATATATTATATATATATATATATATATAATATATATATGCATATATATATATTTATATATATGCATATATATATATTTATATATATATATTTATATATATATATTTATATGTATATATATATATGCATATATATGTGTGTGTACACATATAAATATATATATATGTGTGAGTATGTGTATGTAGGCGGTTGTAAATATCAAGGAAGATTGGCGACATTTGAGAGTGAACGACAGTGTTATCTTGAGAAAAGACTTCAATGATCAATCTGAATACACATTAATACATATTTCTGGTATTATATTGTATGATGTATAGATCATATACAGCCACATTCATGTTATCACATATTAATTTTGATCCATTTCTTTTTCTCACTTCCTTTCACCCTATACATACATAAATATATGAATATATATATATATATATATATATATATATATATATATAATATATATATATATTATATATATATATACACACATATATATATATATATATATATGCACATATATATATATATATATACATACATATATTATATATATACATACATATATATACATGTACATATGTATGTACAGACAGACAAATAGATAGATAGATAGATAGATAGATAGATAGATAGATAGATAGATAGATAGATAGAGGGATGGATAGATGGATAGACAGATAAATAGATAGATGGATAAATAGATGGATAGATAGATAGATAGATAGATAGATAGATAGATAGATAGATAGATAGATAGATAGATAGATAGATAGATAGAGGGATGGATAGATGGATAGACAGATAAATAGATAGATGGATGGATGGATGGATGGATAGATAGATAGATAGATAGATAGATAGATAGATAGATAGATAGATAGATAGATAGATAGATAGATAGATAGATAGATAGATAGATAGATAGATATCTTCGGCATTTGCAGTATGGTCATCATTTTTCGTTATCACTTCAAAATTTAGAGTTGGTGTGAAGCAAACTTGAAGTATGAATCGCGGTGGATTCAAATTCAAAGCAAAACTACTCAAAAATATACGAAAAAAAAATAGAAACAAATAGAAAATTCCTGTTTCTACTTTCTGGCACGCGAACCACTCCGAGTTTTTTACGCACCAACTCTATTCAAAAAGAGATAAGAACATAATTTTTAATTAGAAGCTACTGAGCTTCCCATCACATCCAACCACGTACTCCCAAGACAGCTGCCTATATGAGTCACAACACTAAGAGCATTGATAAAGCCACAGCAATCACCATATGCAAGTACTAAATCCATTATTTGCTACATTATATACAACCTGTGAGGTGTTCTCTTCGTTGGTAAAAATAGGCCATTGCCTGGATGAACGTTTTAGTACTGCGACGCATTTAAGATCAATCATTTCAATACATTTATTAGTCAGTCTGTTAATACACACATCACACACACACACACACACACACACACACACACACTCACACACATATATATATTGCAAAAAATATAACACGAAGGTAAAGTATGAAAAAAAGAAAAGCAAATACAGAGAGTATTAGGTTAACGCACAGGAAATGAGAAAAAAAGAAGGAAATGCGTTTTATGTTTCGAGCATCCACTCCTTATCCCAAAGAAATGTCAGAGAAGGGGAGAAAGAAGGGGAGACAGAAGGGGAAGAAAAACAGAGAAAGTGAACGCACTATATACATCTGTTACGGCATACAAGAAGGAAAACGAGCTGAGGGGACTCGTTTTCTATTTTTCACCAAGCCTCTGACTGAAAGATGCAAATAGATTTGAAGGATAAACTCATCTCTCTAGAAGAGTTACGAATAACATCACTCCGACATGTTTCTTCTAACCAGGAGCATAAAAGCGATCCTTTTGGCTGAACTTCCAATGTCTTGAAAGGACAGACTGACATTTCTGATGAACTGAAGAAAGTCAAATTTCAGTAATTGATTGAGCAAGCTCATCCCCTTTTGAAGACGGCTACCACAGATTCCCAACAGGATCAGTGCTCTACATGCGGCAGAAGATTGATCCGGAATGCAAACAACTTAAGAAAGCTTCCCAGATGATAGCCATGGCTGCTGAGGCACGTTGGAGATGGTTGTAGTTAACAAATGACTAAAGAAACGTTTCTGCAGAATAGGGCTAATTTGCTTCTCGCTGCTCATTCAGACGAAGAGTATAGACGAAGGTGCAAAAGGCTTGGGAACCTGAGATTTCTACTAAAGCAACAAGAGGGGTTCCAGCATTGCGATAGCGTTAGCCATCATCAAGAAAGGAATTTGCAATATCTTTAAATTGCTTCTGAATTTTTTGCGTGTGCAAGGCATCTTTGATGGTAACATATATATATATATATATATTATATTAAATTAGAGACAAAACCACTATTAGGCAAATCATACAATGAAAAACTTAAGCCAATACATAAGATTATTTAATTTATATTATTTAAATATATAACAAAATTATTAAAAAAATATAATTAACATATCACTACGATCGTTTCATGGCTGTTAATTTTCAAGTCACAGTCATTGTTTAAACCTCGCCAAGAGAAATATTTAAACCACCTGATAAGTGACTGTGACTTGAAAATTTAAAGAAATTAACAGCCATGAAACGATCGTAGTGATATATTAATTATATTTTTTTAATAATTTTGTTATATATTTAAAATAATATAAATTAAATAATCTATGTATTGGCTTAAGTTTTTCATTGTATGATTTGCCTAATAGTGGTTTTGTCTCTAATTTAATATAAATAATATTTTACTATAAAATTGGATTCAATCCTAAATCTGATTTTTCCCTGTAAGTTTGGATTTATTCCCTAATATTTATTATTAATATATATATATATATATACACGCACGCACACACATGCACACACACACATTAACACACACACACACACCACACACACACACACACACACACACATACACTCACACACTCACAAATTATTCATGGCCTTCCACAAGACACTAAGTAAATATCCTCAATGAAAGAAGTTGAAAGGAAAAACAGTATATAAATCACATTGCAGTATAATATACTTTGCAAACATACGCAGACGGGATGCCTCAAGGATCTAAACGCAGAAACTATATTTTACATAGCTCATGGCTCTTGAAGGTAGTGCTTAGGTAATTTTCCAAGAAGAGAATGACACCAACTTATGTATATCTTCTTAGCTCTTCTACTCTCCAGTGCTGTTAGCAAAATGGACGACGAGTTTTCCCCCCAAAACATTCTGATCGCGCGCCATGTCTTCCTTAATCTTGCGCTCTACCTTTTCACTCCTTCCGGCGTATATATATATGTGTGTATGTGTTTGTGTGTGTGCTTGTGTGTTTGTGTGTGTATCTGTGTGTGTTTGTGTGTGTGTGTTTGTGTGTCTAGGTTTGTCCCCCCACCATCACTTGACAACCGACACTGGTGTGTTTACGTCCCCGTCACTTAGCGTTTCGGCAAAAGAGACCAATAGAATAAGTACTAGGCTTACAAAGAATAAGTCCTGGGGTAGATTTGTTCGACTAAAGGCGGTGCCCCAGCATGGCCGCAGTCAAGTGACTGAAACAAGCAAAAGAAGAAAAGAAAGAATACACACATATATATGAGTATGTGTATGTGTGTGAATGTGTGTATGAGAGATATATTTCTTTACTACCCACAAGGGGCTAAACACAGAGGGGACCAACAAGGACAGACAAAGTGATTAAGTCGATTACATCGACCCCAGTGCGTAACTGGTACTTAATTTATCGACTCCGAAAGGATGGAAGGCAAAGTCGACCTCGGCGGAACATGAACTCTGAACGTAGCGGCAGACGAAATACGGCTACGCATTTCGCCCGGCGTGCTAACGTTTCTGCCAGCTCGCCGCCCTGTGTGTATGAGAGATAGTGTATCAGCATATCTCCATCTATACGCCTATACAAACTCTAGCACCTAACAATCCATCATCTACTCCACATAAATATGCACGCATTAATCCTTCCTCTATTATGTGCTTAAAAAGAGAAAACAGCCCCACCACCACACACAAACATAAATACACACACACACATACACACACAATAGCACCCCTTCCATCACACACACACACACATATATACATTGTAGGTCGGAAGAATATCAGAAGTACTCTTGAGGACTCCCTATTTATCTTTAAAATTAATAGCTGTAAAGCCATTCTACGCATCTCATTAATGGACGACACATCTCAGCTTAAAATGAAATACTGACTAGAGTTTCCATTTACATTCATTGAGGAATTTCCAGCTTAGAAACACTAAAGCCATAAATTTCCAACAAAAGAGATTTTTTCCATTCTCCTGAAACATGGATATATACAACTGAAGAGAAAAGGAAAAAAAGATATTTATTTATTCAGCACATTAAAAATTTGATGATCAAGAACTGGCCCTTCAGTTTGCGTGTCTTTTATATCTAGAATGGCTTAGAAGTGAAAACATCACGTTTTGCGCTCATGAACAGATGAGAAAATGCAATGCTTGTACTAGCTGTGAAAAGATAAATGTTTTATACTTTTTCTAACGTCCTTTTTTCTAACACGCGCAAGAATGGCTGTGTGGTAAGTAGCCTGCTTACCAACCACATGGTTCCGGGTTCAGTTCCACTGCGTCGTGGCACCTTGGGCAAGTGTCTTCTACTATAGCTTCGAGCTGACCAAAGCCTTGTGAGTGGATTTGGTAGACGGAAACTGAAAGAAGCCCGTCGTGTATATATATATATATATATATATTATAGAAGGAGCTTCTACAGGACTAGAACTGTTTCATTCAGATGAAATCTTCAGGAGGCTGTCTGTCAAAATTAGTTCTGGTATTTATGCATTTAGGCAGATTTAATGGAGTGGTGGTGCTATGTATTGAGTACCTTATTTACTGCGGTTAACCCCGACTCACCCCGGGACCTACACACACACACACACATATATATATATATATATATATATATATATATTATATATACATACATGTGTGTGTGTGTGTGTGTGTGTGTGTGTGTGTATGTCTGTGTGTGTGTGTTTATCCCCCTAACATTGCTAGACAATTACGGTTGCCGAAGATCCCACGCCGGTAAAAATGCTGCTAAGCATTTTCACCGGCTTGCTAACGATTCTATGAGCTTACGGCTTTGCCTTGGAGAATATTGATGGCTGTTCGGGGCTAAATATCTTCTGGCCCCATAGGGCCTATTACCCATGAGTGAGAAACAGAGTCAAAAGCTGTCTTATAGTTTAACCATTCAGACGGGTTTGGGCTGTCCTATTTCACTTCCTTAAGGACAGCGCGGTTCATGAGGAGCTGTTCGGCACAGCCTCAAACCCCTCCTGCACATTAATCAACAGACCATGTGCTTCGCAGAATCCAGGAGGAATACATTCAAAGAGACCGTATATTAGTTAGGACATCAGATTAAATTGCGCTCCAGGTTGTAGCTTTGGTCACGTGTATCTACTGGCTTTCAGCTGCAAGTTTTGCATGCGCAATGCAAACAGTCTGTGATTCCAACCTCAGCATTCGCTATATTCTGAGCAGGTTAACGAGGTATGCTCGGAAGAATGCGACAACTCTGTAACAACAACCGATTATAGGACCATCCCAGCTATGCAGGCATGTATGTATGTATGTATGTATGTATTGTATGTATGTATGTATGTATGTATGTATGGTATGTATGTATGCGTGTAAATGTGTATGAATATGTGTATATAAATATCTATGTATATATGTAGGTTTTTCGGTATTCAGGTAGGAATTTGTGTGAGTGTGTGTGTGTGTGTGTGAGTATACAGATGTATGTATGTGTGTCTTTTCCTAAATGTTTATGTATGTAAGTTGGTTTTTATCTGTGTTTTTACATAAGAGTTTGTTTGCATGCATATATACGTATGTATGTAGGTAGGTACGTACGTAGGTACGTAGGTACGTATGTATGCACATATGTATATATGTATGTATTTATATAGGTATGTGTAAGTATGACTGTATTTAGGTAAGAATTTACGTACGTATGCATATATATATATGTGTATATATATATATGTATATATATATATGTAAATTTTTATTTAGATATATCTTTTGTATGTATGTAAGTAGAAACGCATGTAGATCGGTTGGGGTGTATAAATATGTCTGTAAACATTTGCGTATGTAGGTTTTCCGCATTTAGATAAGTACGCACATATACGCACAGGCTTGGACGCTTGTTTATGTTTTTGCAAGCATGTTTGTTTCTATGCATATTTCTGATGTCAACATGTATATATATATATATATATGTATGTCTGCTCGGAGGTTTTATTTTTATGACGTTTTTATACAGGAAGAACTCAAGCCCATCGCTCACAGAGTGACAGGGCTTCTTTGTTTTGAGTGAAGACAGTTCCTGGAATTTGTGTTATGTATGTATGTATGTATGTATGTATGTATATATATATATATATATATATATATATATATATATGTATATATATATTATATATAGTATATATATATATATATGTATAATATATATATATATGTATATATATATATATATATATATGTATATATATATATATATATATATATATGTATATATATATATATATATATATATATATATATGTATATATGTATCTATACATACATATATATATGCAAGTGTATGTATGTTTGTAGATGTATGTGTGATATATGTGTATTTATACTGTATATAGATAAATGTGTATGCATTTTATATACCACACACACGCACATATATATATATATATATGTATAGTATATAAGTTGTATGTATACAAACATATATATATGCAAGGGTATATATGTTTGTAGGTTGATGTGCGTATACATATCTGTATTTATACTGTATATAGATGTGTATGCATTTTCTACGCTGTATATAAATATTATATATATAATATATATATTATATATATATATTATATATTGTATCTACGTATTATGTCCTCATGTACTTATATCTATATATAATGATACAAGTATGTATGTATGTATGTATGTATGTATGTATGTATGTATGTATGTATGTATGTGTATGTATGTATGTATGTGTAAATACCATAGTGAAATAGACGTGTAACAACGTAGACCCTAAAATAGCTGATGAAAATAAAGTGTTTTAAAGCCATTTATTTCTGTCATGGAAAGCTGTGAAGTAAAGCCAGTTGCTGGTAGTGCCAGCAACTGAATTAAACCGTTTTTATTCCTA
>NW_021825011.1:0-12500 GCF_006345805.1 Octopus sinensis | reverse complement strand
TGAAGGGAATGTCTGCAATTCGATGCTAAACAATTATACAAAAGGACGTTGTATATACTTAAATATCCTCCCATTATCCTCGCCCCTGTAAATCCATTGAAGTTGCTGAAAGTGTCTTAAGGATAGATTCAATGTCTATTTAAGGTAAATCAATTGTGCCCGGCGCTTGAAGGTGTATAGAAAATATGAATGTATCTTCATTTAAGTCTGTGCCTATACAAGTATGGGAGCCCGTATGTGCATGAATGCCATTAATATCTGTTGTTGGAGGTTGTGAGTGTTAAATGCATATCTTGACATAATATATCATGCCCGATGCTGCTGCAGTAAGTTATCTCCTGCACGTGTAGGGATTATCAGAGGATTAAAACTTGTTGCTGTAATCTCTTATAATTAAACGGAGATTCTCAACTGCTTCATTCCCTTTTATGATAAACAAGTCGTCGTCATAATGAACTTTGATATAGTGACTAATCCAAAAGAGACAAATATATTTTAACCGCTGCGGCGTCATACATCAATTTCAGTAATATCCTAGCTCCAGCCTTCGCCAGATATGGCGTTGGCGTTGGCGTGATTCTCGCGAAGGTTTATCTTGACGTTTCTTTCATTGCATTTTTCCGATTCAACATAATTAAATATGGACTCTTTATCATTCTATTGATATTCATTCCACGTGTGCTTGCAGAGTTATACATTCTTTCTCTATATCTATCAATCAATCTGCTTCTCTCTCAGTCTTCCTGTCTGTCTGTCTGTCTCTGTCTCTGCCTCTCTATATGTATAGGGTGCGATGGATAAATCGTCGCCATATTTTATATTTAATTTCCCGCATATGCATGGTTTCTTTTTGATTCCGTCAACTACACGGTATAGTAGGATCTCTTGGGCACCGTGTGTGAGAAAAAGAGCACCATAACGGAATTTATTCTGCCATATATACATATAGAGATATTACATATATGTATATATACATATATGTATACATATATACTTATATATTTACATATATATATGCATATATATTGGTAAAACGGTAAGATAACAAAAGAAAGAAAGAGACCTCAATATTATGTAAATAGAGGAAATTTATCTATACAATAATATGTTACATTACTCGATAGTCAAGATAAAACTCTGAGTTTCCACTTCGGCATCTGAAACTCAGAGTTTTATCTTGACTATCGAGTAATGTAACATATTATTATATATATATATATGTATATATGTGGGTAGTAATGAAATATGTATTTCTTCTGTCTTTACGTTCTGGGTTTAAGTTCCGCCGAGGTCGACTTTGCCTTTTATTCTTTCGGGGCCGATAAATCAAATACCTAATTGACTGGCTCCCCCCCCCCCAAAAAAAAGAAAAGATTTTGGGCCTTGTGCCTAAAACAGAAAAGAAAAATTACTTTGATCAATTCGTTCAACTAAATCCCAGCATGACTGCAATCCAATGACTCAAAGAAGTGAATGAGATATTGTATTGTTTTGTTTTATATACTATTATATTATATGAAGTGTATTGATTATGCTATCGGATGATGTTATAAGACGCTGGTCACGATGCGCTTCCATGCATTGTTGTAGCTTTCGAATGATGCCATCACATCCGTTGGCTTGGCAGGCCAACATTGCTCCCGAATGAAAACACCAGTCCCTTGCAGGGTTCTCAATTATCAGTTGTGTGCACTGGAGCAACGTGAAGTAAAGTGTTTCTTTCAAAAATAAAACACACCGCCGTTCTGGGAATCGAAACCTCGATCCCGCATCGTGAGTGCAACAGCCTAACATTAGGCGTCCTGCCTTCAAACATAATATCCGATTGGTTTCAAATTTTAGCACAAAGCCAACAAGTTCCGGGTTGGGAGGTAATAAGTCGATTGCATCGACCCGAGTACTCAGGGTGTACTTATATTATCGATCCCTAAAAGATGAAAGGCAAAGTCAAAACCGGCGGAGTTTGAACTCAGAACAAAAAGACGGACGAAATGCTACTAAGCATTTTCTCCGGAATGCTAACCAGTCTGCCAGCTCCTGGCCTTGCCTTCGCCTATAATATTATATTACATATCTACATATAATGAGCACATTATTGTATAAACTTATTCCATATGCCAATATTTAATACTAAATATATGGTAATATTATATTAAGGGAATTAACACAAAGTGTATTATGCTAATATATGCCATGTCTATTAACACATAATAATATCAATAAAGTCGCTTTGATAGGCCACAGCATATATTTGCTAAGAAGTGACATAGCTATGATAGACGTAGGCATGTGTGTGGTCATAACCTTGATTCTCAACCACACGGTTACGGGTTCAGTCCCACTGCCTGGCACCTCGGGCAAGTGCTTCGTACTATACCTCCCGGACGACCAAAGTGTTTTGAGTGAATTTGGTAGACAGAAATTGAAAGAAAGCCATTGTGCATTTTATTTTTTATCAGTCATTAAACTGCGGCCATTCTGGAGCACCACATTCACAAATTGTTGTCGAACGGATCCACCCGAGTAGGTATTTTTTGAAAGTCTGGTGCTAATTCTATCCGTATTGTGTCAAACCTCTAAGTTTATGAGGACATAAACACACCAGAAATGGTTGGACATGCGGTGGTTATATATGTGCATGTATGTGTATATTATATATATATATATATATATGTATATATATTTACATATGTACGTGTATATATATATATATATATATATATATAATATATATATATACATGCATATACACACGCATATATATATATATATATATACATATATATATATATATAATATATATATATATATATATATATATATATACTAACAATATAGGATGAAGTCCCTTTCTCTACAGAAAAGGATTCCATCAAAAAGCGTGGCAGTATATTAAAAAAACTTTTACGGTTGAAGTATAAGCATCTTATAATTAAGGGCTAAAGAAGGTTATTCTATAGCCAATACACTGATTTATCCACTTATAATCCACTTGTTACAGGAAAATTGAACTGAAAGTTGGCAACTAACCTTTAGAAAATTAATTTAGAAATTAGTTGCCCGCTTTCAGTTCAATTTTCCTGTAACAAGTGGATTATAAGTGGATAAATCAGTGTATTGGCTATAGAATAACTTCTTTAGCCCTTAATTATAAGATGTTTATATATATATATATATATATATATATATATATATATATATATATATATATATATACATATATATATATGTTGAGTTTCTATAGGATACGTGTTCTATAAATATTCATAACACACCCTATATTTGTAGGATTTCATAATAAAAGGCTATAATAAAAGACACTTACCAACGTTGCCACACAGTGGGACTGAACCTAGAACCATATGGTTGGGAAGCAATACCAGAGACCCATACATGTGCTTGTGTTTGTGTGGTGTGTGTGTGTGTGTGAGAGAGAGAGAGAGAGTGTGTGTATTTGTCCCCTACCACTGCTTGGCAACCGGTGTTGATATGTTTACATGCCCTGATTTTGCAGTTCCGTTTTCGAAACCGGTAGAATAAGTACCAGACTTTAAGGGTGAAAAAAAAAAAAACCCCAGAAAATACTAGGATCGATTCATTCAACTAAAAATTCAAGTCGGTGCCCCAGCATGGCCGCAGTCTAATGAACGACAGATGTAAAAGAAACGACAAAATTCCTATTCTGTACTCAGCCGTAGTCTGATATTCTTTTCTATGTTTTCCTATGCTTTGCTTTGCTATTCCTTAACGCCATTCTTTATTTCGGATTTAATACAGGAATTAAATACACGATTCGCTTAAGCTTCTAAGAACACATGCTTGCTCTAAATTACCTTTTTTGCATAGTGTGTTTCTTCTAACTCGCACCATATGTTTCCTAAGAACTATTTTCTACATGCCTGGCTATGTTGAGCAAGCTTATAACATACGTATGTTCGAAATAATCATATAAAACCTCCATGTTAATTCCACACTAACTTTCTACCATTCTTCGACTTTTCTGCAATTCTCTTCTCAACGTTATCGCGTTAGAACAGTCTTAAGTGCCAGTGGTAGTTCCAGCAGTTTTTGGCAAAACATACCAATTTCTTATTGATCTGCTTTGATATCGATCAGAGATGCCATCGGCCGGAAATTAAATTCCCATCGGTCAACTCTAAGAGAACATTCTCGAACGCAAAAACGAAAATGAAAATGATAAAGAAAGAAGAAATTCCAATGTTTGATGTTATCAAATAAACGCTGCTCGGTGGATCATCCATCTTATTTATTTTGTTATTTATTTATCATTTATTGTTCTTTTTTTTGTTTTGTTTTTGGTGTGTATGTGTGTTTGTTTTTCTGTTTTATGTTATATTATCAACTACTCATCGGCTTTCATCGTTTTATCAAGCGACAACAACAAGTAAAACAATACACTATGAGCTGTAACAAGAACGGCACCACCACCACCACCACCAGCGCCACCACTACCACCACGACCACCACACCACCTACACCACCACCACCAGCGCCACCACTACCACCACCACCACCACCACCACCAAACCACCAGCACCACCAGCACCACGTCCCCCCCACCACACCACACCACCTGCACCAGCACCAACGCCACCACCACCACCACCACCACCACACCACCTGCACCACCACCAGCGCTACCACCACCACCATCACCAGCACCACCACCACCGCCACCACCACACCACCTGCACCACCACCAGCGCCACCACCACCACCACACCACTTGCACCACCACACCACCACCACCACCACCACCACACCACCACTACCACCACCACCACACCACCTGCACCACAACCAGCGCCACCACCACCACCACCACACCACCTGCACCAGCACCAGCACCACCAGCACCACCACCACACCACCTCCGCCACCAACGCTACCACTAGCAGCAGCAGCAGTAGCAACATGACCACCACCACCAATAGCAGCAGCACCACCAGCAGCCCACCACCATCAGCGCCAACCCCACCAGCACCGCCACCACAAGCAGCAGTAGCAGTAACAAGAGCAACAAAAATTGAAGCACCACCACCACCACCACCACCAACAACACCACCAACAACAACAACAACAACAACAACACTTAGAACGACAACAACAAAAGCCACACAACAACAACAACAACAACAACAACAACTTCAACGACAAAGATAACAAAAGCATTCCACTACCATCAACACCGCCATCACCACCACTACCACCAACAACAACAACACCAACAACAACAACAGAGCAACACGTAAAGCGATACAACCGTTGTAGCAACAACATAAACAAAACAACAACAACAACAACGAAAGCAAGTAAAATAACAAGAACGGTGACAACGACAACAACAATAACAACAACAGCAACAACAACAACAACCCCGACAGCAGCAGCAGCGGCAGCAGAAAGAAAATTATGAGGAAGCGAGGCACGAATAGCAAGATCGGCAATAACTACAACAACAACAACAACAACGATAAAAACGACTATGTTGATGCTGCTGCTGCTGATGATGATAATAATGGTTTCAAAATTGCTACCCAAAAAGGGCAGCAATTTGTAGGGGTGGTGGGGAGGCGATGTGTCGATTACATCGACCCCCAAACCCCGTGTTCATCAGGTACTTCATTTCTCGACCCCGAAACGGGGACAGGCAAAGTCGACCTCGGCGGAATTTGAACCAGCATATCCATACTGTATTTTTCAATTAGTTCATCCTATTTCATACTGTCTGATGCATCTTCTATGTTACATCATCATCATCATTGTTCGACCGTGGTCGAGACAATGGAATTTACCATGCTACGCAAGACTTCATGGTCCATCATAGCACTACCGAGGTCCTGTCGATGGATGCCTGTATCCCTGGAGATTACATCAGGGTAGGAGAGTGTCCGCCCTCTGGTATTGCGAGTAGATGGCTTCCAGGGGAGAAGAGTAGAAATTACCTCTTTTTCAGCTCTACAACAATGTCCAGCAAACTGGACTCTCCTACCTTTCACAAGAGATGACACAGGTGGTAGTTTCCCATATATTTGCATTTTGGTTGGATGGCGCTTCCACGAGAGATTTTGAGCTCTCATAAGGAGGCGAGTGTAGGTTCCATCCAATGTTACAGTCTATGTTACAGTCAATTCTCCAACATGAATAACCATCCTTGTTTCAAGTATTTCCTTCAACCTATTCAAATTGCTCTCCTTGAACTAGCACCTACACACCCATCCGGTTTTACTGACAATCTGTTCATTTACTCTTTTCCTCATTTGTTCATTTATGTAATTAAACACTTGTTCCTAT
Organism: Octopus sinensis; assembly: GCF_006345805.1. Lineage (NCBI taxonomy): Eukaryota > Metazoa > Mollusca > Cephalopoda > Octopoda > Octopodidae > Octopus > Octopus sinensis. The sequence goes on along the minus strand of NW_021825011.1, from coordinate 6,185 downwards.
ATGATTATATGCTTCCACAACCCCTGTTTTTGCAATTACCAACTCTTTCTATTTGATCATTTGTAGCACTAATACATGTGCATCTATTCATGCAATACAATGGAATAAATAGATATCTTGTATCCTTTCCACCTTGTTATTTGCCGTATATATCAAGGGTAAACCACTTTTTACCTCCGCCCATATATAACACTCAATTGCAATATTGCCACGCAATAACTAGCACTTGGGTTTGAATAATTGGGTACACTACCAGCAGTATTTTGGATAGGTACTATCCCTTAGTTGGTTTCTCAAACTTAAACTCACGCAGAAATATGTATATATGACTTTTAAGGTTTCGGCCAGTGTAGGACCCGTGCATGTCTCACTTAATAGCAGAAGTTGGTGTATCTCTCTCTCTCTCTCTCTCTATCTCTATATATATATATATATATATATATATATATATATATATATTATATAGTTCAAATTTATAGAAAGACAAAGCGAAAACAGGTGTAGTAACAACAAGCAAGTGTATTAGTTTCACGCTCTGAAAATATGGAAAGATTTTCGACGTTTCCAACCTATGCACTTCGACAGAACAGAAGAGGAAATAAATATAGAGACAATGGAAAGAAGAAAAAAAGTGTTGCGTTGAGTGGTCCCCCAACCATATATACGTGTGTGTGTGTGTGTGTGTGTATGGCGCATTTTCGATAACACACGCGTTCTGGGATACGACAAATGCTGGTCGAGAGTGGAGCACTTTTGGAAAATGCTGACCTGACGTTAAACATCGACAGCAATTTAATAATCGATCTCTATTTCCCCCCGCCCCATCATTCTCCTTTTCCTCTGCAACATTGAATAGCAGCAGCAGGCGGCGGCGAAGGTGGGAACAACCCCCAGTAATAGTAGTTATAATAGAAGTAAGAATTACGACTGTAAACATGCTGTATCTAATTACCCGAATTTTCGGTAAACACTAATTTGTCATGTCAAGAATTGTTAAGCTTCAATTTTAAAATTATATTCCGTTTAATTGACACCAATTTTTGTTGTTGAACACGGCATTATAATAGGTGTTATCACTGCTTAAATCGCCTAATTAATTCTCATACACTGCTTGCATACACAATTAGCAATTTCTAAGCAAGTTCGTGTGGGACATTACGTCGCTCACAGACTCTCTCTCACATGCACTCTCTCTCTCTGACTCGCTCTTTCTCACCCGCGTGCGTGCGAGCACACGCACACATGCTCACATACGCATACGCGCACGCACATAGTACATAGATAGTGTCAATGGCCAATGGCATTTGATTCAATCATTTGGTAACGGGCCGTAGAGAAAAGAATGAATTCTATTAACTACCGCACTCTGCGGGCGGTATCTGCATTATATGTGTATATACTTGTATGTATGTGTGTGTTTGTGTGTGTGTGTGTGCGTGTGTGTGTGGTATATTTTGTGTGTGTTTGTGTATGTGTGTAAACTGTACGGACATAAAGGAAATCCTAACATATTATACAGTTTTTGACATCAGGTAACGGAATACTGACAACGGGCTTTAAAGAGCATAATGCAAGTTGTATACACGAATGTAAAATCTTTAGGCGTGGCTGTGTAATAAGAAGCTTGCTTCCTAACTATATGGTTCTGGTCCCTTGGGCACCTTGGGCAACTACGCTGGCAACTTGGGCAAGTGCCTTCTACTATAGCCACGGGCAGACCAAAGCCTTGTGAGCAGATTGGTAGACGGAAATGAAAGAAGCCCTTCGTATATATACATTATATATATATATATATATATATATGTACATATATATATATATATATATATATATATATATATATATATATATATATTATCTATATAGATATATTATATATATGTATATATATATTATTATATATGATGTATGTGTGTGTGCCTCTTTATGTCTGTGTTTGTCCCCCACCATCGCTTGACAACTGATATCAGAGGGTTCACATACCCGTAATTAGCTATTCAGCACAATGACAGATAGAATAAGTACAAGGCTTAAAAACAATAAGTCCTCGGGTCGATTTCTTCGACTAAAAGGCGGTGCTCCAGCATAGCCGCAGTTTCTCTCTCTGTCTCTATCTCTCTCTCTCTCTCTCTCTGTATATATATACATATATATATATATATACACACACATATATATATATATATATATATATATATATTATATATATATATATATATATATATATATATATATATATATATATATATATATATATACGACGGTTTCCTTTCAGTTTCCTTCTTCCAAATAGCAACTTTCGCCCAAGTTGCACGCTTTGGTGCTGAACCCGTAGCAGGTTTCTTAACACGCAGCTCCTCCTGTGTCTATACATAAAGAAATAAATAAATGAATATATACACATACATGCATACATACATACGTATGGACGTGCGTACATACATACATACATTCATATATCTATTATATAAAATCCGTTCTGTGTGTCTGAGTGTATGTCTTCTAGGATCTCGAGCATCCTCCATCCGATTGCACTCAAATTTGATATGTAGATACCGACGGTGTTTTCTGTGGCTCAATAAACACTCACAACGCCCGGTCTGGGAATCGAAACCGCGATCCTGCAACCGTGTGTCCGCTGCCCTAACCACCGGGCCATTTCGCCTCCACTCACAAACACACACACACACATACATACATACATCTATTAGATATATAGATATATATATATATATATATATATATATATATATATATATATATATATGTGTGTGTGTGTGGTGTGTTGTATATATGTATATATATATATATATATACACATATATACATGGATATATATATATATATATCTATATATATGTGTGTGTGTGTATGTATATATGTATATATTATATCTATATATATATATATATATATATATATATATAATATATATATATATATATATATATATATATATATTCTCTGTGTGTGTTGTGTGTGTGTGTGTGTGTGTGTTTGTTTTTGTATTTTACCTTCAGTTATAGGAAATGCAAATTACAGTTATCGAATGTAGAGTACAAATTTATTATTCTTGTTTAAGCGGCGATGGGAGAGGAATAGACGCACTCACACACACGCATGCGCAAGCGCACACATGTGCACACACACACATACACATATATATGGCGATCTTTTTTCAATTCTCATTTACAAAATTTACCCACAAATCTTTGGTCAGCATGGGATATGGTAGAAGATACCTGCACAAGGTACTAGGCAGGAACTGAACACGAAACCATATGGCTGGGAAAGAAATTTACTACCACCCAATTACGCATACGCCTATGCATAGGCATTTTATAACATAATACAACAGGCGGAATTTAGTTCAAATTTCATCGCGTGTCACCAAGAAACCTGGGGTATGACATTAATTATACAAGTGTCATATGTTCAGTATCATTGCTCTCTGGGGGGGTCATGTGATCAGCAAGATATTGCGCCTCAAAATTCCCAGAATTCCACAGGAGGCTGTATGGTGTGTTAAAATAAAAGATGGACGTTCGTTGTAGCACGTGCAAACATATTATTATTTTTTTTTTACTAAAAATCAAGATCGTTACTTTTCTTATTTCTTTATTGCCCACAAGGGGCTAAACATAGAGGGGACAAACAAGGACAAACGGATTAAGTCGATTACATCGACACCAGTGCGTGACTGGTACTTAATTTATCGACCCCGAAAGGATGAAAGGCAAAGTCGACCTCGGCGGAATTTGAACTCACAACGTAACGCAGACGAAATACCGCTAAACATTTCGCCGGGCGTGCTAACGTTTCTGCCAGCTCGCCGCCCGTGCAAACATATTTTGCATTTTGAGAAATGTTGGTTTGGTCACGACTCGAATGTCTTTCGTTATAGATATGACTAATATACCCTGAGCTGGAGGATTAAATGACAATTTCTGTCTATCAAACGGAAAAGAAAACGAATACGATGGCAAAAATACCAATGACAAAACTAACGACAATATTCTCAACAGTAAAAATAATAATAATAATCAAAACGATAACAATAGCAACTACAATGACGAGAACGACAATATCCAAGTCCGTCGTTGCTAATTTGTACCCCACACAACACACAGTGGCACTTCCATTGCATTGATTTTCAGATAAGAAATCAGAATGAGATATTAAAACTTAAACATGATTTTAAAGATTGGAGTCGTTAAATTAGTAAATAGATTGATCAAAACGGTGAATAATTAGCAGATTAGTATATGCACACATAATGTATCACTAGATTAGCAAATATGGACATCAAAGTTAACTTATCGATATGTTCGGAAGAAATTATTTTAAAAATAATTTTAATAAAAAGCCCAGAAATTTATTAATAAATTAGTAAACATTAATTCCGTTCCTAAATATAATTTTTCGCTAGATTAAAAATTTAACGAACAATAACAACAACATCTAGAAAAGTATCGAATGAATAAACAAATATATAACGAATAGGCACAGGCGAGGCTCTGTGGTGAGAAGGCCGCTGCCTAAACCTCATGGTTTCAGGTTCAGTTCTTTTGCGTGGTACTTTACTCTTTTAATTTTTTCATTCATTTGACTGCGGCCATGGTGGAGCACCGCCTTTAGTCGAACAAATCGACCTAAGGACTTATTATTTGCAAGCCTAGTACTTATTCTATCGGTCCCTTTTGCCGAACCGCTAAGTTACGGGGACATAAACACACCACCATCAGTTGTCAAGCGATGTTGGGGGAGGGGGCAAAGACAGACACACAAACATATATACACACATAAATATGTATATATATATATATATATCTTATATTATATCAAGGGCTTAGTAAAATTATAATTACTTTGCCGCATACTCGCCTTGAATGGTCCCTTTGCATACTGAACACTTGGTTGAAATTGATTAATAATTAATTAATTTGCCCTCAATTGTTGAAATATATATATATATATATATATACGACGGGCTTCTCTCAGTTTCCGTCTACCAAATCCATTTACAAGGCTTTGGTCGGCCCAAGGCTATAGTAGAAGACACTTGCCCATATACACTTGCATATACTAATCGACCCCGAAAGGATAAAAGGCAAAGTCGACCTCGGCGGAATTTGAACATAGAAGGTAACGACAGACGAAATACGGTTAAGCATTTTGTCCGGCATGCTTAAGTTTATTATTTCTTTACTGCACAGAAGGGGCTACACAGACGGGGGACAAACAAGGACAGAAAAAACGGATTAAGTCGATTATATCGACCCCAGTACGTAACTGGTACTTATTTAATCGATCCGGAAACGATGAAAGGCAAAGTCGACCTCGGCGGAATTTGACTCAGAACGTAGCGGTTGATGAAATACCGCTAAGCATTTCGCCCGGCGTGCTAACGCTTCTGCCAGCTCGCCGCCTTGAAAGAGTGCAGTAATATTATTATTATCAACAACAAGAACAACAACAACATGGAATTAATCCCAACCAGATTTTCAGTTAATTGGTAGTTTGCAGGCCTAAAACGAAACTGCTTCTTGTGTCAGAAGAACAAATCATAGCACCAGGGATTATTAAGGATCTTAACAAACTATTTTGGTGTTAGAGTAAATGAATGAATCTCTACACAACCATTTAATCTGCTAGAAATGCTAACCAAATACCCATCAGAAGTGCATCGTCATATTACGTATTTCAGAAACTGTGGACGGATGAGAGATTTTGTTATGGAAACTGCTGAAAGGAAATGGGTCGATTCCGAATAAAGTATGACCTTGTTTATATGTGTTTGGAGGTGATCAAAGATGACTCGAGTTTAAGGTTACAGATTAATGTCCATCGAATTCTTATTGGCGTATTATGTGACCGTTATGACGTCACAATGTAGCAAAAGGTCAATGGTGTGAGAGGAGTTATTGTAAAGTATATAAGAGAAGAACAAGAATATGTAATACCTTGTAAAATAGAAAGGCGACAAGTAGGACATACCGTGCGCACACAAAACACACGAAACGCGCACATGTTATATATATATATATATATATATATGTATATATATATATATATATATATATATATATAATATATATATATATATATACATATATACAAGATATATATATATATATATAGATATATATATACATACATATATATTATATATATATATAGATACA
>NW_021825010.1:5000-16974 GCF_006345805.1 Octopus sinensis | reverse complement strand
GTACTCTACGAGGGACATATATACATACATATATGTGTGTGTGTGTGTGTGTAATCTACTCATATATATTATGCATTTCCCCTCTTATTTGTGAAACAAAGAAATGTCTGTGTGTGTGTGTGTGTGTGTGTATATATATATGTGTGTGTGTGTGTGTGTGTGTATACATATATGCATCCATTTATGTTTATATATATATGTACGAATGTATGCATATGTACGAATGTATTTATGTGTGCATGTAGATAGAAATGGATAGACAGACAGACAGACACACAAAGAGATAAAACGATCGATAGATGGATAGATAGTCAGACAGACAGACAAACAGACAGACAAACTGATAGATCAACAGATAGATCAACAGATAGACAAACAGTAAGATAGATGGATGGATAGATAGATAGATAGTCAGACAGACAGACAGACAGACAGACAGACAGACAAATAAATAGACAGACAGACAGATAGATTGATAAATAAATACGATTCTCCCCTCTTTAATTGCAAATTCACAACCTGAGGCAAATCACGTGTGATGTCTTTATTTGTACACACACACACACACACGCACATACACACGCACATACACACACACACACGCACATACACACGCACATACACACGTGCACACACACATACACACACACACAGGCACACACGCACACGCACGCACACACACGCACGCACACCACACACACACACACACACATCGTCTCCCGAGCAACAGTGGTTGTTCTTTGGTAAGTATCTGTTTTCATCTGAGATCGAATTACACAAAAGATTTTTTTCAATTTTCTTTTTATGTTTTTTTGTAGTTTTTCTTCTCCTACTTATTCTTTTATTTATTTATTTATTCGAAATATAGTCAAGATTAATCGTGTTTCGATCACAGAAATCTTGGAAAGAAAATTTAAGATAAACAGTTATCCCCACCCCACCCTCACCAAAAAAAATACTTTATCTTCTGTTGTTTTTATTATCGTTCTTGTTCTTCTTGCCATTACTGTTGCAGTTACTATAATTTTCAGTATTGTTGCTATTGTTGTTATTGCCGTTACTGGCGCTAGTCTTAGTACAATTATTACTTTTATTACTCGTCGTCGTCGTCGTCGTTGTTGTTGTTGTTGTTGTGATGTTGTTGTTGTTGATGTTGTTGTTGTTGATGTTGTTGTGTTGTTGTTGTTGTTGTTGTTGTTGTTGATGTTGTTTGGTTGTTTTCCCGTTGTGTGATGCGGTACGGTCTGTATAGCAAACGGCATTGTGTGTTGAGGTATGGTGAAGTGTGGTCGACCGAAACGTCATGTTATGTACTTTACCGTTATTACTATTGCTACTGTTCCTATTGTTGCTGTTAATGTTCTGTTGTTTGTTTTTTACTTTTGTTTTCCTCTTAAATATAAATCCAGCATTTCACCTGGTGAAGTGTGGTCGACCGAAACGTCATGTTATGTACTGTACCGTTATTACTATTGCTACTGTTCCTATTGTTGCTGTTAATGTTCTGTGTTTATTTTTTACTTTTGTTTTCCTCTTAATTACAAATCCAGCATTTCACCTGGTGAAGTGTGGTCGACCGAAACGTCATGTTATGTACTGTACCGTTATTACTATTGCTACAGTTCCTATTGTTGCTGTTACTGTTCTGTTGTTTGTTTTTTGCTTTTTTTTTCCTCTTAATTACAAATCCAGCATTTCACCTGGTGAAGTGTGGTCGACCGAAACGTCATGTTATGTACTGTACCGTTATTACTATTGCTACTGTTCCTATTGTTGCAGTTACTGTTCTGTTGTTTGTTTTTTGCTTTTGTTTTCCTTTTAATTACAAATCCAGCATTTCACCTAGAAGCATTGATATCTATTTGTTTGTGATTTTTTCCTTTCTGCTCCAAGTGGTTGCTATTAAAACCAGGGGTACGGAAAAGCTTACCATAATACCGTTTATATCAGAAAATGTCGGTAACCGGAGCCAGAGGAAGAAAGGAAATGCCGCGAAGACCGAATATTGTTTATTTTAAAAGTAAACAATACCGAATGCTAAGAAGGATGTTCTCCCCGACCCCGTTTACTATTCTCCTTCCAAGTAAATTATTCAATTAATGACTTAATTAATTTTGAACTATGTTAATTAACTAGTAAATTAGATTGTAACTTCTGAGTTACAGTAATGTGTGTGTGTATGTTATATCATATTATTATTATTATTTTTATAATGGGAAAATAAAAGAATATATATAATTGTATGTATGTGTATATATATATATATATATATATATATATATATATGCATGTTCTTACTCTCTTTTTTTCTATGATTGACCGCTAAATCCCCAATTTTTTTTTTATTTTCTCTCTGTCTATTTTCTCTTATTCCTTTCTGTTGAAGAGCGTAGGCTCGAAACGTAAAAGACCTTCTCGCTTTCCCGAGCGTCAAACTAATACACCTGCTTGTTGTTTATGCACCTGTCTTCGTCTTTTGTCTTTCTGTAAATTTCAACTATATATATATGAGAATTTTTTGCGTAATAGGATCAAAAAACCAAGGCTGTGTAGATATTAGAACATTTATAGATAGAAGGTCTTACAGCCGTTTCTGGGATATATATTAATTATATCGTATCATGGGAGAAGGTGTGAGAGGATAGTTAAGTCATAGTTAGTTTAGATGTAATACGTCTAATTTATATCACATATATATATACACACACACATAAATACACACACACACACATAAATACACACACACACACACACACACCCCATATATATATATATATATATATATATATATACTATATATATATACATATATACACATACATACACACACATGATTAGTATATATTGATGACATTATAATCCAAGCTTCATAAAAGCTATTTGCGTAATCCAGCTATGAATTGTATGTATATAGATGTTTTGGTTCTTATGTAAAAGAATTGTAACACAGAAATCAAAATAGCACCATACATTCCCGTTTTTTTTTTTTACTATATATATATATATATATATATATATATATATATATATATATATACTAGAGAAAAGAAACTATGTATTAATGAAGCACAATAGTAAACACATTTTTAGTCTCTCTAAGAGATGCAAATACTGAGGTTAGATTACTTGTTATCGTTCTCCTCGGTGGTCGAAAAGATTAGATCGATATGACTAGACAAACCAGTTTAGTTCCATCTTCATCCATATTTGTTTATAATATAAATAGCTTACAATTCTCTCTTGATCAGGAAAATGATTAACTGATTTCTGATGAAGCTGTAATAAATGCTGAAACTAGTCAGATCGATCTCTTTTGTTAATGCAACGAGAAAAAAAAATCCCAGTAATTTAACTGCCGAAGCTACATTAGACAGCGATGTTAAAACATTGGGTTTTCTATAAATACTCAGCCTCAAGTTTCTTTACAATTCTGTTCAGGCGCAGAAGTGGCTGTGTGGTAAGTGGCTTGCTTACCAACCACATGGTTCTGGGTTCAGTCCCACTGCGTGGCACCTTGGGCAAGTGTCTTCTACTATAGCCTCGGACTGACCAAAGCCTTGTGAGTAGATTTGATAGACGGAAACTGAAAGAAGCCCGTCGTATATATGTATATATGCATGTGTGTGTTTGTGTGTCTGTGTTTGTCCCCTCACCCCCAACATCGCTTGACAACCGATGCTGGTGTGTTTACGTCCTCGTAACTTAGCGGTTCGGCAAAAGAGACCGATAGAATAAGTACTAGGCTTACAAATAATAAGTCCTAGAGTAGATTTGCTCGACTAAAGGCGGTGCTCCAGCATGGCCGCAGTCAAATGACTGAAACAAATAAGAGAGTAAAATAGTATGTATATATATAATGCACTATGTAAAATATAGATATACAATATAAATCTAGCATATAGACTATAAGACACACACACTTACAGACAGACAGCTTGGTGGACAGGCAGGCAGGCAGACAAACAGACAGAGACAGGCAGACAAACAGAAACACAGACAAAGACAGCGAGCTGGTTGAACGTTAGGACCCCGGGCGAAATGCTTAGCGATATTTCGTCTGCCGCTACGTTCTGAGTTCAAATTCCGCCGAGGTCGACTTTGCCTTTCATCCTTTCGGGGTCGATTAAATAAGTACCAGTTACGCACTGGGGTCGATGTAATCGACTTAATGCGTTTGCCTGTCCTTGTTTGTCCCCTCTGTGTTTAGCCCCTTGTGGGTAGTAAAGAAATAGGTATTTCGTCTGCCGCTACGTTCTGAGTTCAAATTCCGCCGAGGTCGACTTTGCCTTTCATCCTTTCGGGGTCGATAAATTAAGTACCAGTTACGCACTGGGGTCGATGTAATCGACTTAATGCATTTGCCTGTCCTTGTATGTCCCCTCTATGTTTAGCCCCCTTGTGGGCAATAAAGAAATACGAAACACAGACAGACACGAATAAAACAAAGGTTCTATGTAGAATGTAGACATGCAATAGAGAAAGAGTTTTCGACAAGATTCTTATCTTTATTGTCCAAATCATGCTGTGTCATGTTATGAGTTCAAATAATGTGTTAATTATTCTGAGGACTCCAGCACCACAGCTGGATGACCTAAATCTGTCAGTCTTCTTTTTAATTGGTTGTTTATGCTGGCCAGATGGTTAGTGGTATGTTCCAGTAAACATGGTATCTAGTTCACGTAGACACATACACACACAGACACACACGCACGCACACACACAGATATACATACGTATATACGTGTGTGCGTGCGTAGATACATATATATAGGCACATTTACACGTGTATAGAACACAAATACAAATATTTACCGAAACATACTTTCGTGTACACTTCGTTTGTTTCTGTTTGACCTAAAACTCTAGATATGTGTAACATCTGTATGGCGAAGAATCAGTCTGGCACGATTGTTGTCTGTCTTTTATTACTGAAAGGTGGAAATAGAATTCTGCCGAGTTCTGTTACCATAGCAGATTGAAAGACGGCGGAAAATATAGAAACGAAAGATAAGGTCCTTTACAAATGGTTAAGTATACCTCGGATTGTTCTTTCTACTTTTGTTTTCCAAGTGATCAATTCTATTCTGGAAATATTCTCGATTACAGCAAACCAGTTCGGTAATAACGAATTACCTACCTACAAACGATAAATGACTGAACCAATGAGGAAAAAAAAACTGACAAAGGAATTCTTCATTCAAGGATAATAGTCGGAAAATAGCGAAGAACATAAAAGCAACGGAATGTCTGGCGTGAAGAAGAGTAAAATAATTCTTCCTTATACATATACATATATATAATATATATATGTATATATAATATATATATATATGTAATATATATATAATTATATATATATATATATATAAACATATATATACATATATATATATATGCATATATATATACATGCATATATATATATACATATATATATATATATATACATATATATATATATATATACATATATACATATATATATAGTATATATATATATATATATGTGTGTATATATATATATATTATATATATATATATATATTACATATACATATATACATATATATATACATATATAAATATAAATATATGTGTGTGTGTGTATATGTGTGTGTGTATATATATATATAATGTGCTGTGTCATTATTAGCTGGCAATGTGAGACGTTCGAGTGAACACTTGAAAAACAAACTCGTAAACATCGACGTTAGAAACAAGAATATAAGTGAAGTACCATTGACATATATTTTTCACGTCAGCGACGACATCGACCAATTTCTCTCATTTATTTCATTACACATCAGCTTGAGTGTCAGAATATGGTCGGTGGACAAACACCTACATATTCAAAGCGTACGTTCCGGAATAGATTCAAGAAATAAATATTTATAGACAGCTAGGTAATACATCGAATGAGTAGGTGACGGGTTGCTTATAAAACTACTCGTAGACTGGTGAACGTAAGACCAGAAACTCTATAGAATTGTATTATTGTATTATATACACTTTAGAAGACTCTTGGAAAGGAGAGAAAAAAAAAGAACTTCTCTTCGATATCTTGTGCAGGTTGAGAAATGACGCAAGAATGGAAGAGAAAAGTGTCTTATGCTTGTTCAGTTACTTAAAAGGATTTTGTCTTTATCATTCCAATTACAATTATCGGAAGAATATCAGACGCAAAAGACGCCTGTAAGCCAGAACAGTAGGATGGAAAGAGTCGGTTATATCAAATGATTGCAGACAGACGTTCTGGCACACGGTCTCATCATACAACCTAAATATGTCTGCAAGATAATGCTTCTTCACTCGACATGATGTCATATCATCAAACGCAGAATTCGATTCCATACACAGAGACTAAAAGTTCCACACATATCAATCTGCAAAGCGTGTGATGCACAGAATGTGTAAAATATTTCACAATAGGGCTGTTCAGACCCAGGTCAACCCTGGGTCACGAGATTCATTATGTCCCTTCCTCGAAACAGTAATTCAGTAATCCCTCGACTATCACGAGTATTACGTTCCAAAACCCCACCGCGATAGGGGAAAATCCGCGAAGTAGAAACAGTTCTGTACTGTATATATTGTTTTTAAAATCATTTTTATAATTTGTATATATTTATTTTATTATAAATGCAAAACAACATCACAAAGGAATCGACATAAGTTCAAATAATAAACCGCGATAGGTGAACAGCGATATTTGAACCGCGATATGGCGAGGGATTAATGTATAATGTTATGAAACGCCATTTATTGTATAAGGTTGAAAATGGAGTCAAATTGGACAAAAGGAGGGAGTTCAATATTGGAAGCACTCCGTCGGTTACGACGACGAGGGTTCCGGTTGATCCGATCAACAGAACAGCCTGCTCGTGAAATTAACGTGTAAGTGGCTGAGCACTCCACAGACACGTGTACCCTTAACGTAGTTCTCGGGGATATTCAGCGTGACACAGAGAGTGACAAGGCCGGCCCTTTGAAATACAGGTACAACAGAAACAGGAAGTAAGAGTGAGAGAAAGTTGTGGTGAAAGAGTACAGCAGGGATCACCACCATCCCCTGCCGGAGCCTCGTGGAGCTTTAGGTGTTTTCGCTCAATAAACACTCACAACGCCCGGTCTGGGAATCGAAACCGCGATCCTACGACCGCGAGTCCGCTGCCCTAACCACTGGGCCATTGCGCCTCCACAGTTCAATATTACATTGGTATTCAATGAAAAAACGGTCTGAATTTTGCTTTATGCATGTCCTATAACCCCTCATAATTTTTATATTTTTTGGAATTTTCAGAAAAATTTTACAAATTTGTCTTCTACACATACGATTATGCAAAAACCAACAAAAAAATTTGTGGGGTGCGTAATCTAATGCCTATTTAGCTGTTATTTTCAGCACCTGTCACGACCACCTCATACTACCCTCGTTTGTTTGTCACTGGCGTATTGATGTTTTTCAATATCTTTCTCACTGTAATCGACTTAATCCGTTTGTCTGTCCTTGTTTGTCCTCTCTATGTTTGGTCCTTTGTGGGCAATAAAGAAATAGGTATTTCGTCTGTCTTTATGTTCTGAGTTCAAATTCCGCCAAGGTCGACTTTGCCTTTCATCCTTTCGGGGTCAAATAATCGACTTAATCCGTTTGTCTGTCCTTGTTGGTTCTCTCTGTCTTTAGCCTCTTGTGGGCAATAAAGAAATAGGTATTTCGTCTGTCTTTATGTTCTGAGTTCAAATTCCGCCGAGATCGACTTTGTCTTTCATCCTTTCGGAGTCGATAAATTAAATACCAGTTGCGTACTTGGGTCGATCTAATCGACTGGCCTCCTCCCCAAAACATTCGGGCCTTGTGCCTAGAATAGAAAAGATTATCTTTCTCACTATAAACACAATTAATTGTCTATTGCTGCAATTTGGACTTTTCATATTTTAAACTACGATTTTTTAAAAATTTCGAAAAATTGAACAAATTTTTTTGCTAAAAACTACTTCAAAAAATTAAAGAACTTAAAAACTTTTTTTATATAGTCGTATGATTCCCTGTGTCTAGAATACAAATTCGCAAAATTTTCTGAAAATTCCAAAATATAAAAAAGTTATGAATAGTTATATGGGGTGCTTAAAGCAGAATTTCCCCGGAAAACGTATGCAATTGTAAACCCCAAAAAAGATAAATGATACTTCATACATATGCATTCACTGCGACCATCGGAAGTGAGTCGTCTCTATGCAGAGCTCTTGCTATCAGCTTCCGCTTATTTCCGCCTCTTACCGTTACATTAACTCCATCGTCACGGAGCTTCCCGCTTCTCTGAACAAAACGCTGTGAATAAAGCAGTTGGCGTTGTCCTCCCAACAAATTACCTTTCTGGGCCTCTACAAAAGTACAATGAACAAGGTTGACCATTGGGCTGCCCCCGCGTAGCAGCGCACTTGCTAGTTGACGCCCGACTGTTGTCTGATGGTATAAATCTTCTGTTTGGCTGCAATAATTTTCAAGCCGTTTGATCTAGAACTCCTTCGCCTCATCTGTTATCCAATGTCCTGCTTCCGTCGCCTTCACCGTATCCCTGGCACGGGAGGCAAAGGGACTGTTAGCACTTGCTCAAAGTACCACCCCAGTCCTCGGACGGAAGGGGTGACTTACTCTCCGTTTTACGGTCTGCCACTGATGTGAGTGCCATACCATACTGTACGCAACGCGTAGATGTTTGCAAAATATAACAAACCTAAGATGTGTGACGCAAGTTATGTAACCAGTCTTTCAGAAGTTGTTACAAAATACTTCTGAAAGCCAACGTCATAATATGAAAGCTTTTAAGGAAAGAAAACTCGTGTTAAAAATGTTGAACGAATCCAGGAAATAATTCTTCTAGAAGAATAATTTAGAATAAGACATAAAACAGAACCGGGAAGAAAGGAATATATACAGCCAATAAAACACCCATAAAACCTGAACATAACAAATATTATGCAGTGCTAAACAACAGTAATATAGACAAACTGATATCGAAGTGAGTTAACCAGCCATCATAAACGTCAATTATAAGACACTGAAGATGCGTAAAACTGGTTGTAATTAATGGTACGCTTGTGATGGTTATACTAAATAGGTTCATAATATTATCGAAAGTTTTAGAAGTACTATTGTAAATGTCTGAATGGGGACTGTTTTTCTCTGTTCTTTATCATTTCACAGTGAAGGCGCGTGGTTTAGTGTTTAAGGTAATCGATTCGCGATCGTAAGGTCGTGCGTTCGATTTCCGGTAGTTCGTTGTGTCCTTGAGCAAGACTCTTTGTTTCACGTTGCTCCAGTCCACTCAGCTGGCAAAAAATAGGAGTACCTGTAATTGAAAGGCCCCGGCCTTGTCACATTCTGTGTCACACTGAATCTCCTTGGGAAATACTGAATGCACAAGGTCTTGAAATTTGGTGGGTAAGGACTAGTCGATTGCATCGACCCCATTTTTTCATTGGAACTTAATTTATCGACCCCGAAAGAGGGAAAGGTAAATTTCCCTCTTTGAACTATGAACGTAGTGACGGGCGAAATACCATTAAGCATCTCGTCCAGCGTGCTAACAATTCTGCCAGCTCGCCGCCTTAAATAATAATAATAATAATAATAATAATAATAATAATAATAATAATAATATAATAATAATAATCCTTAAATCCTTAAAAATGTTTTAGCCCGAAGGCCGCGGCTATGCTGGGGCATCACCAATAATAATAATAATAATAATAATAATAATAATAATCCTTAAATCCTTAAAAATGTTTTAGCCCGAAGGCCGTGGCCATGCTGGGGCATCACCAATAATAATAATAATAATAATAATAATAATAATAATAATGATGATGATGATAATTTCTTTATTAACCACAAGAGTCTACACGAAGAAAAACATTGCGGATAGCACAGGACAAAACCAAAACAAATGTGTGTGTAGTTGTGAGGGTTTTACGTGTAAACAAGACTTATAAAATCAAAGGAGAAAAACAAGAAAAAGAAACAAAACGAAAAAAAAAGAAAAAAGAGATTAACCATGTGTAATCTTCAATAGGGAGGAAATGTCCGAGGGCTGCTCATGGAAAGACCCCATAAAAACCATGGGTACCCTGACTTTTGGGGCAGAATGTTTTCAAATTTTGATACAAGGCCACCGCTTTGGAGGGAGGTGAGAAATCGATTACATCGACCCCAGCATTCGACTGGTACCTATTTTGTCGACCCCGAAAGAACAAAAAAGGCAAAGTCCACCGCGGAGGAATTAGGACTCGGAAGGTAGAAAGGAATGTAAAACTGCTAGGCATTTCGCCTGATGTGCTAACGACTCTGTCTCCGTTCTTCTCAAGGGACAAGGCCTGAAATTTTGATGGGAGTTGGGATAGCTGATTATATCGATCCCAGTGACTGACTGACTGGTAGTTATTTTATCGAACTCCAAAAGGATGAGAGAGGCAAAAGTCGAACTCAGCAGAATTTTGATTTCTGAAAACAAAGAAGAACCAGAACGAAGACTTGCAACGCGTTTTGCCCGATACTGTAATGACTTTGCCGATAGATCGAAGAATTTTCGACACACATTTCCTATTGGGTCATCGATAAGCAACCATGAATCTTTCAAGGAGCAATGTTGAAAAATGTAACACTTGCTATTGCTGCATTTTGTAGGCAAAGGGGAGCTGAACCGTGTCTTATCTCAAAATAATTTATTCCTCTTTTATAATAATAATAATAATAATAATAATGATAATAATAATAATAATAATAATAATAATGATAATAATAATAATAATAATAATGATAATAATAATAATAATAATAATGATAATAATAATAATAATAATAATAATAATAATAATAATAATAATAATAATAATAATAATAATAATAATGATATTGATATTGATAGATCCGTTTGTAGTATAGTATAAGATATGTGTTCCATTGATGTTTGACTAAGTGAATGAAGGGCGGAAAAGAAAAAATAAAGACTGCGATAATACAAAGATGCATTTATAAGGCAACAGCATATGGAACCTCAGGTTAGAGAGATTGAACGTATATCATGTAAGACACGGCGATAATCAAAGATGTATGCTTAAGATAAATGAGTACGGTGTCTGGTGAGGGGAGTAAGGAGCGGGGGAGAGGTGCTAGCAAGCTTTTGAAAATGTATTTGTAAACCTAAACTTAGTCTGCAGTTCTGTAGACCGAGCGTATGTTATGTAGATTATGAAATATGTACCGGGGGAAAGAAAAAATAATCGTGTTTGTATTGTAGATGTGGTTGATGTGTTGAGAGGTGGGTGAGCTGTGGTTGTTGGGAGAGGAAAAGTAAGGGGGTTTGAGTAGGGGTTAGAGAGAATGGAAAAGGGCAAAGGAAATCAATTTGAAATTTCAAATCGGGTTGTGTGCATGTGTGTTTATATGTGTGTATGTATGTATGTTTGTATGCATTTGTTGTATGTATGTGAGTATATGCGCATATATGTATGTATGTGTATATGTATATGTGTACGTATGTATGAGTATATGTATACGTGTTTGTATGTATGTGCGTATGCATGCATATGTCTATGTTTGTATGTATGTATGTATGTATGCAGGTGTTTATGAATGTATGTATATGCGTGTCTATATATATACGTGTGTATGTATGTGTATATGTACGTATGTGTATGAGTGCATATGTGTATGTGTGGGCATGTATGCATACATACCTATGCACACATATTTATTAATATGTATACATGTAAGAATGTATGTGTATTCGTGTATGTATGTGCGTGTGAGTATATATATTTGTTTATATAAACACACACACACATATAGGCACATACACACCCACATATAAACACACACACATGCACACACACATACACACACATACATACACATACACACATTTATCGATGATCATCACAGGGACCACCATACTTCCCCATCGTCACCTCCACCCCA
>NW_021825009.1:10000-16875 GCF_006345805.1 Octopus sinensis | reverse complement strand
TCCATCTGTGGCCATCCTGTCTTTTATCCTGGCATAGTGTATCTAGGACTACATTATCAAATGTGTTCTTCCTTGTTGTTGCTTAGTCCTGATCCAGCAGGCCTATGATCAAAGCCGTTCCATCTGTGGCCATCCTGTCTTTTATCCTGGCATAGTGTATCTAGGACTACATTATCTAATGTGTTCTTCCTTGTTGTTGCTTAGTCCTGATCCAGCAGGCCTATGATCAAAGCCGTTCCATCTGTGGCCATCCTGTCTTTTATCCTGGCATAGTGTATCTAGGACTACATTATCAAATGTGTTCTTCCTTGTTGTTGCTTAGTCCTGATCCAGCAGGCCTATGATCAAAGCCGTTCCATCTGTGGCCATCCTGTCTTTTATTCTGACGTAGTGTATCTAAGACTACATTGTCTTTTATTCTTCGACTGAGTTGGCAGATTCGTTAGCATGCCGGACAAAATGCTGAGCGACATTTCGTCCGTCTTTCAGCTCTGCCTTCAAAATTTCGCCAAGGTTGACTTTACCCCTCACCCATTTTGGGGTCGATAAAATAAGGACCAGTTTAGCACTGGGGTCGATGTAATCGACTTAACCCCCTCCAACCGAAATTGCTGGCCTTGTGCCAACATTTGAAACCGTTATTAGAAATAAAGAAGGCGGGGAGCTGGCGGAATCGTTAGCACGTTTGACGAAGTGTTTTGCGATATTTCGCCCGTTGCTACGTTCCGAGTTCAAATTCTGCAGAGGTCGACTTCGCCTTTCATCTTTTCGAGGGCGATAAATTAAGTATCACTGAAACGATAGGGGTTGATGTAATCGACTCGTCCCCTCCCCCAAATTTCAGGCCGTCTGCCTATAATAGAAAGGATTAATAAAGGGGCGAGCTGATAAAATTGTTAGCGCGCCGTCCAAAACGCTTAGCGGTATTTCTTCGGTCTTACCCCAGGCACACGCATCAAAACCATATGTGCACGACAGGGTGATCTCAGGGTGAAGATAAACAACATATAACCTTTCAGGTGGGGCCTAAATTTTTTTCAGGTCGAGTAGCCCATCCCACTCAAAAGGTCCCTGAATAAGGGTTGTTTGAGGATGCTGGACGAAACACCCATTTTTCCAGAGGTGAATAATCCAAACCCCAAAGAATCCCTCTCAACACATGGCTATGATGCTCCCCCACTACTTCTGCTCGTGATCAGAGATGCACATATCGTCAGCTACCAAGGGACATAATCACACGATTAAGGTCAAACAACTGACAAGCAAATCTGTGGTATTGAGCAGAATATTTGCTGTAGCCCATCTTTTATACCAAGACAAAACAATGTACATGATAACACTTCCAATCAGCTTAGATCAGAAGCCATGAGAGCCACTGCCTGGTACGGCATTATTATTATCATTATTATTGTTGTTGTTCTTGTTCTTGTTTTAAGGCGGTGAGCTGGCAGAAAGGTTAGCACGCCGGGCGAAATGCTTAGCAGTATTTCGTCTGCCGTTACGTTCTGAGTTCAAATTCCGCCGGGGTCGACTTTGCCTTTCATCCTTTCGGGGTCGATAAATTGAGTACCAGTTACGCACTGGGGTCGATGTAATCGACTTAATCTGTTTGTCTGTCCTTGTTTGTCCTCTCTGTGTTTAGCCCCTTGTGGGTAATAAAGAAATAGGTATTTCGTCCGTCTTTAGGTTCTGAGTTCAAATTCCGCTGAGGTCGACTTTGCCTTTCATTCTTTCGGGCCTCGATGAAATAAGAACCAACTGAACATTGTGGAGTTGGTGGTGGGGGGTTTCAATGTAATCGACTTATCTCGCTTCCCCAAAATACCAGGCTTGCGCGCATTGTTGAAGGAAAGGATTTTTGGACTGCATGACATACTTCCTTGCCGTTGTTTAATCCCAGGTCGCACCTGATCAGGCAGAACCATGATCAAAATTGCTAAACAAGAACATCAACAAGGAGGGGCGCATTACATGATGTAGTCCTAGATACACTGTGCATCAATAAAACAAGAGCGAATGGAACTGAAACAGCTACGATCATAATTCTATAAGGACAGGTTTGGCCCAGCGCTAAATTATTCCTGTTTCTTTATTGCCCACAAGGGGCTAAACATAGAGAGGACAAACAAGGACAGACAAAGGGATTAAGTCGATTACATCGACCCCAGTGCGTAACTGGTACTTAATTTATCGACCCCAAAAGGATGAAAGGCAAAGTCGACCTCGGCGGAATTTGAACTCAGAACGTAACGGCAGACGAAATTCGGCTACGCATCTCTCCCGGCGTGCTAACGTTTCTGCCAACCATTATCGTTTCTCTTTTACTTGTTTCAGTCATTAGACCGCGGTCATGCTGGGGCACCGCCTTGAAGAATTCTTAAAGCCCAGTACTATATTCTATGAGGAACCTTTTGTCAAACCGCTTATTGCAGGAACGTAAACACACCAACACTGCGATTTTTCTCAGCTGTAGCCACCATGTGGAAGGCTCCCTCATCGAATTATGACATACATACATAAGGCTCTAGGAGGAAAATTTGACTGCGATTTTTCTCAGCTTTAGCCACCATGTAGAAGGCTCCCTCATTGAATCATGATATATATACACAAATACCTACGTAAGACAGGGAGAAGTGATCTGAGAGAGATTCGGCTGCAATTTCTAACAGCTTTGTCTACCACATAGAGGCCTCCCTCGCTGGTTCGTGGCATAGCAGAATTAATAGTAGTAGCAGCAGCAGTAGAGGTGGTAGTAGAATAGAAAAGATAGTTTAACGGTAGCACATTGCATGTAACCGTGGGATTATTTGGCGTCCATTATAAAGTAATTTCTAACGTAATAATGGCTGTCGTTAATTCTTTCTAACATGGACGTCAGAAAATTAGTTTAAGTCTAGCGATGGTGGGTGGGTGTGAAGGAGGTGGCGACGGCAGCGGTGGTGGTGGTGGTGGTGGTGGTTGTGGTGGTGGCTGTTATAGAGGTGGTTGTTTTGGTGGTGGTGGTGATTGTGGTGGTGGTTGTTGTAGTTGCGGTTGTGGTAGTGGTGGTGGTGGTTGTTTTGGTGGTGGCGGTTGTTGTAGTTGCGGTGGTGGTAGTGGTTGCGTGGTGGTAGTGGTTGTGGTGGTTGTGGTTTTGGTGGTGGTTGTGGTGGTTTGGGTTGCGGTGGTGGTTGTGGTTGTGGCTTTGGTGGCGGTGGTGGTAGTTGTGGTGGCTGTTGTAGTGGTGGTGGTTGTTGTAGTTGGTGGTTGTAGTAGTAGTGATAGTAGTTGTGGTTTTGGTGGTGGTAGTGGTTGTTGTTGTTGTTGTAGTGGTGGTGGCGATTGTTGCGGTGGTGGTAGTGGTTGCGTGGTGGTAGTTGTGGTGGCTGTTGTAGTGGTGGTGGTTGTTGTAGTTGGTGATGGTTGTAGTGGTGGTGGTTGTTGTAGTGGTTGTGGTTTTGGTGGTGGTTGTGGTTGTTGTTGTAGTGGTTGTGGTGGTGGTAGTGGTTACGTGGTGGTAGTGGTTGTGGTTTTGGTGGTGGTTGTGGTGGTTTTGGTTGCAGTGGTGGTTGTGGTTTTGGTGGTTGTTGTGCTGGTTTTTGTGGCGGTAGTTGTGGTGGCTGAGGTAGTGGTGGTGGTTGTTGTAGTGGTGGTGGTTGTAGTAGTAGTGGTGGTGGTTGTAGTAGTAGTGATGATTGTTGTTGTTGTGGTGGTGGTGATGATAATGGTGGTGGATTATCTTGCTTGTGGTTGAGGTTGTGAGGGCAACGACGAGAGGCTATCAGCGGTGGTGGTCATGATGGTAAAAGTTGTTGCTGCTGTTGTGGTGGTGGTCATTGTGATGATGGAGACTGTAGTAGTGGATTATTTTCCCGATGGTTGTAGTTGTGAGAGGCTTTCAGCAGTGTTCGTCATGGTGGTTGAGGTTGTTGTTGTTGTTATTGTGGTAGTGGTGATGGTGATGGTTGTGGTGGTGGTTGTAGTGGTGGTTGTGGTGGCGGTGGTTGTTGTTGAGGTGGCGGTGGCTGTGGTTGAGGTGGTGATGGTGGTTGTAGTGGTGATGGTTGAGGTGGTGGTGGTTGAGATGGTGCTGGATTATTTCGCAGGTGGTTGTGGTAGAGCGAGCAACGGTGAGAGTCTTTCAGTAGTGGTGGTCATGATGGTTGCGTTTGTCGTTGTCGTAGCTGTTGTTGTCGCGGTGCTGGTGTATCTCAACAGGCATGATAGAGCTGCACAATATATTCACTGGGTAATTTGCAAAAATCCTGGACCTGCCCATGATAAAAACTGGTGGGAACACAATCCACCTCCAGCTTGAAAATGATCACATCTCACTCCTCTGGAACTTCACCATTCAAACTGACAGAAAGATTGATGCGCATAGGCCAGACATTATATCGAAGGACTTCAGACAAAAATCAAGCCTCCTCATCGATATGACTGTCCCAATCGAGATATATGTATCTGTTAAGACCTATCAAAAACTGAGCAAGTATAAAGATCTTGAAATAGAAATTGGAAAAATGTGGAACCTGAAGACTATGACTGTTGTCATAGGTGTCCTAGGAATGATAGAAAAAGGGGATATTTACTACTTAACCCAGATACCAGGAAACTCCAAAATGGCAGAAATTCAAAAGATAGTGATCATGAGAACTGCCCATATCCTAAGTTAAATACTGTCTAGGTAATCTCAAATTTTAAAACAAACTCACAATTTTCTTACACATTCTCTAGAACAATACTAAGTGCAAAACCTAATATATGACACCCTAAGCATAACACCAACATGAACTTCTAGCATGAGCGTCTCTTGAGGTCTCTGGATGAGACTTGGAGCCAACTTGTACAAATGCAAAGCAACATACAAAGCATAATAATAATAATAATAATAATAATAATAATAATAATAATAATAAAACTCATATCCTACGCAAAATACTTCTATGTAATCTCAAATTTTAAAACAAACATAATTTTCTTATGGTTTTTTAAGCATTCATTAGTACAACACTATGTACAAAACCGAATATATGACACCCTAAGCATGAAACCAACATGAACTTCTAACTTGTCTCTTGAGGTCTCTGGGTGAGACTTGGAGCCAACTTGTACAAATATAAAGCAAAAGTCAAACATAGAATAATAATAATAATAATGATAATAATAATAATAATAATAATAATAATAATAATAATAAAATAATAATAGTGCTCTTTGCTTATCATTTATTCATACTGTTTCGCAGTGTATAGTTTCGGGCTGCATACATCTGTATCATTAATTGGTATTTTCCTAAATTTTACATCAGCGTCGAGAATTAAATCTAGTCCGTTGCTTTCGGCATTCGCACGGCGTTTCTTAAATATTTAAATATCTAAACCAATCTATTTATCATCGCTAAACATTTTTTGTTTTTGATTTTGAAAATCAATGTGTTTTATTAATGGGAATCATTCATTAATTCCTACCAATATGACTCGTTAACGGGTTTCTTTTGGCGAAAACTTTGGCTAGTGAGATCAGAAAATATCAGGAAGTGTTCCAAATTGTCTCCCTTTCTTGTGAATGAAAAGTGAAAAATTTGATTAATATAGGTGCAGCTGCGTGGTAAAAAGCTTGCTTCCCAACCACATGGTTCCGAGTTCAGTCCCATTACGTGACACCTTCGACAAGTATCTTCTAACGAGAGCCTCAGGCGAACCAAAGCCTCGTGGGTGGATTTGGTAGGCAAAAACTTAAAGATGTCCGTTGTATATATATATATATATATATATATATGGTTATCAGTAATAATATAGGGTGAAATTAATTAATTTGGAATAATCATTAATTTCACCAAGTAGATTTCGGCATGTAAAAGCCTCATATATATATTGGTTTGTCCGGAAAGTTCGTGCCGATTTTTAAAGGGAAGAAAAAGGTCAATAAATACTTGCCATTACATTTTTAATCAACCAAATATGAACCATTTTGTTGCACAATGCGTCTCCACCTCTCCTTTAACTTGAAAATACCCTCTTCCCAGAAACGAGGTGATTTCATGGCAAAGAATTCATCAAGGTATCTTTTTACGTCATCCAAGGAATTGAAATTTTTACCATTAAGACTATTCTGCAGAGACCTGAATAAGTGGAAATCCGAAGGAGCAATATCTGGTGAATATGGAGGGTGGGGTAACACATCAAAGCCGAGCTGCAGCAATTTTTGTCTGGTTGCCAAAGGATCAAGTGCCGAAAATGAACTTTCTTATCTTCCATTTTAAAGGGTTACAGAATTAACACAGGTTATAGGAACATAAACCTTCTTCCACGAAAAGATAGCTTAATCTGTACTCTAAATGGAGATGTAGTAAAATCCTATTATATGGACTCAACCATGTTCTAAAATAAGTCGAAAGTTAAGCCACAATATATCGGTACGATCTTTCCGGACAACCCAATTTATATATATATATATATATGTTTGTGTGTATATATATATATATATATATGTTTGTGTATATATATATATATATGTTTGTGTATATATATATATATATATATTATGTGAAATAGAAAGATGAATAATCTTGTAGTAGATTAATCAAAAGTTTAACCGATACCTTAGTAGCAAAATCACAGCAGTGAACAGCACGGTTGGAGGTACAACCATCTGGCGTTGCAACCGTGCGTTGGTGCGGATAATTGAAATTAAAACATTATTGGTGAATGAAGAATGGGCTGAACGCAGATTGAACAGAAATCGTTTTATTTCATTCTACACGTGTTTCGAAAGGCACAAATTACCAAAATCCGATTGAATAATGGGACCATATTGTGTCTTTCTCTTCAGGAAGAAAAAAGGAAATCCGTTGGAAAAACCAAAAACAGAACAGAGGCAGAGCAAAAAACAAA
>NW_021825009.1:0-7500 GCF_006345805.1 Octopus sinensis | reverse complement strand
AGGTAATATGGATACATGCAATTTCTGGAAATAGTTGATTCAGCTCCCACCTCCCTTTTCAACCTCGTTCTAACGTTTAAAAATGCAAGGACACATTAGATAATGTAATCCTAGATACACTACCAATCATTAGCAAATCTCTGGGAATTTTCATATGAAATCATTTCTAAATAAATAAAACGGAATATAATTCATTCTGTAAGAGATTGCCAGCCATCATCTCTGTACATACCGGAATAATAAAAGCGGTTCGTTTCTAGTGTTGAGCAATCTTAAGACTCCGCCGGTTACGACGACGAGGGTCCCAGCTGATACGATCAACCGAACAGCTTGCTCGTGACATTAACGTGCAAATGGCTGAGCATTCCACAGACACGCGTACCCCCTAACGTAGTTCTCGGGGATAATCAGCGTGACACAGAGAGTGACAAGGCTGACCCTTTGAAATACAATTACAACTCATTTTTGCCAGCTGAGTGGACTGGAGCAACGTGAAATAAAGTGTCTTGCTCAAGGACACAACGCGTCGCCGGGAATCGAACTCACAACCTTACGATCATGAGCCGAATGCCCTAACCACTAAGCCACGCGCCCTCACAGTGTTGAGCAATATGAACAGACTCACTACATCGCGAACAACTCGGCATCATTTCAGGAGACGCAGAACATTTGTAGACGCAGAACAATAGATGTCTATTCGTTTTGGTACAACAAAAATTGTTATGATATAGAATATACTTCGGACGTTGATCAGTTCACTCTTAAATCCCGTTCGTCTACGCCCCGCGGGGCCGCCAGCGGCAGGCCTGCGCTGGTCGCCCGTTCCTCCGCCGCGCTACCGTGACCGATATCGAAAGAACGAACCTAAGCTCGCGGTATCGCCGTCGTACATGTGGACGTACCCGCGACCGATGCCGGAAGGCTGTCACGAGAAAGACGCTGTCGATACAGCGACGTGGTCCGTCCCGTAAATTCCCGAAAGATGACAACTGCTAAATAAGTAGAAGGGAACATTTTTCTCATTGTATGAAATTGCCAGTCCATCATCTCTGTAAATACCGAAATAATGGAAGTGGTTCGTTTCTAAGTATTGAGCAAGATTAAGACATACGCTTCAATCGCGCGCAACTCAGCGATATTTCAGCCGCATTTGGAGCCAGGCAACAATGGGACTCTATTCCTTTTGGCACAACAGGAATTGTGACGACCTAGCAGATATATCGGACATTCATTAGTATGCATAATGACGTATTGGTCCCTAATCGGAGTGAATTGATTGCTGAAGGACAGGGCTTTCACAAGGGGAAGCAATATCATATTTATTGACAGAAGTTCGTAATATTCAGCTCGGAAGATAAAGCGACACGTGAATAGAAGCGTACGTACATATACGTATGTGTGTGTATGGGTAAGTCGGGAGTGATCGCATGTGGATATGCAACACGCTAGTATATACATGTGTATTTACACACATCCATAACTCTACGTACGTGACAGCTTATATTTCCATTTCCATATGTATGTGTGCAATACGTACGTAGAAAATTTCATATACACACATACACGCATATATATTATATACAAGCCTATCTACAAATATACACACACTCACAAACGCTTACTCACACACAGACCCAACCACCCAACACACATATAATCAAACTTTAGTAATACCTAAATAGATATGTAGAGAGAGTGGAAAACATTGAGAATATGAGGTAACATACATACATATATACATATCTATGTACACACACACATATATATATATAAATACACACATATGCACAAACATATATACATACACACACATATATAGATACACACACACACATATATAAATATATACATACATGCACACACACATGCATACACACACACATATATATAGACATATGAATATATATATACACATACATATATATATACATAGATGAATATATATATATGCAGACATACATACATACAAACATATACATATATATACATAGATGAATATATATATGCATACATATATATACATAGATGAATATATATATATGCATGCATACATATATATACATAGATGAATATATATATATGCATACATACATACATATATATACATAGATGAATATATATATATGCATACATACATACATATACATAGATGAATATATATATATGCATACATACATATATATACATAGATGAATATATAAATATATACACATACATATATATACATAGATGAATATATATATATACATAGATGAATATGTATATATATATATGCATACATACATACATATATATACATAGATGAATATATATATAGATACACACACACACACCATATATATAAATATATACATACATGCACACACACATGCATACACACACATATATATAGACTTATATGAATATATATATACACATACATATATATATACATAGATGAATATATATATATGCATACATACCTACAAACATATATACATAGATGAATATATATATATATATATATGTATATATATATACAAATAGATAGGTACATACATACATATATATATATATATATGTGTGTATGTATGTGTGCATGTATATACACATATACAGACACGCACACGCATATATATATACACACGAATATATATTAAACCCTCAAAAAAGCCACATTGAAAGGAAAATCTCAAGGAGATTCGCTATATAATAGCAAGCAAAAATAAAAGCGGTGATAGAATATTAGAAAATGAAAATGGCCGACATATTATGCGGCATGTTACCACAGACACACAGACACATACAAGCACACACACAGACACACACAGACATATACAAGCACACATACACACACACACGTATATATTAATATTAATGTCAGTAGAAGAATCGGTGTGGCTCAAGGGCCGACTGTTGGTAAGTGGCAACACACGAAACTCTCGGACCATGAGCTACTCTGTTGCCTCTGCTAATATTAATAAAAAATATACATCATATAATCATACTATGAGTTTTATTTTTTGTCTGCATCACGTTGCCTGTATATAAAATATATATATATATATATGATATATATATTATATATATATATATGTACATATATGTACATATATATATATATATGTAAACATATATATATATATATATATATGTTACAATATATATATATACATATATATATATATGTACATATATATATATATATATATATATGTACATATATATATTATATTATATGTACATATATATATTATATATATAGTACATATATATATATAATATGTACATATATATATATATATATATATAATACATATATATATATACATATATATATATACATATATATATATTATATATATATATATATATATATATATATGCATATATATAAATATATATACATAAGAATTTTTTGCGTAAAAAGATTAAAAAAAACCAAGGCTGCATAGATATCAGAGCATTTATATATAGAAGGTCTTACAGCTGTTTCTAGGATATTAATTAATTATATCCCTTCATCGGAGACGGTGTGAGAGGAAAAATTAAGTCATAGTTAGTTAGCCTTGGTTTATCTGTTTTATCTTATTACGCAAAAAATTCTTATATACACACGTTGACATAGAACCAACGTTGAACTCTTTATTCGCAATATTACCGAATCTGGAACCTATCTATGGTCTGTCTATAGCACTTATTCAGCATTACCTGACACCTTTGGGTCTGAATGACACCATTATATATTTTATGTATATATATATACACATACAGATATATAGCATATTTTAACGTATATAAGTGTACCCTTTTTGTCTAAAATTAGGTTAAAAAACATGGGAGTTTCTTATACATGGATAGTCTTGTAATCCCTTACAAAACCGTTTTTTTTTTTAATTTTAAGCCCCACAAATTTGGGGATTCCTTATACATGTTGAAAAACTGTAAACCCGGAGTAGACGAAACAGGGACAACTGAAGAAGGGGAATATTCCTTGTGTTGTATGCCTTGTACTCTGTTTTTTCGTTGTTTGAAAAAAAAGTTCGTTTCCATGTTTTTGCTTTTATGTTTTCGTTTCTCATTGTGTTCAAGGTTTTTTTGGTTTCCTGTACCCATATACTCTTTTACTCTTTTACTTGTTTCAGTCATTTGACTGCGGCCATGCTGGAGCACCGCCTTTAATCGAGCAACTCGACCCCCGGGACTTATTCTTTTGTAAGCCCAGTACTTATTCTATCGGTCTCTTTTGCCGAACCGCTAAGTGACGGGGACATAAACACACCAGCATCGGTTGTCAAGCAATGCTAGGGGGACAAATACAGACACACAACACACACACACATATATATATATATACATATATACGACGGGCTCTTTCAGTTTCCGTCTTACCAAATCCACTCACAAGGCTTTGGCCGGCCCGAGGCTATAGTAGAAGACACTTGCCCAAGTTGCCACGCAGTGGGACTGAACCCGGAACCATGTGGTTGGTAGACAAGCTACTTACCACACAGCCACTCCTGCGCCTATATATGCGTGTATATATACATATAGACGTAGGTATGTACATAGCCTGACGCTATAGTAGAAGACACATGTCCAAGGTGCCACGTAATGGGACTGAACCCGGAACCATCTGGTTGGTAAGCAAGTTACTTACCACACAGCCACTCTTGGATGAACGTGTATGTTAATTTCTGTGTATATATATGTAAATACGTGCGTTTGAATATGCGTATATATTTAAGCACGTGTGTATTGCGTGTGTGCCGTTATGTCTTGATGTACGTATGTGCATGTCATTCGTACGTGTGTATGTACGTCACTGTATGTGTGTGTCTGTGAGTATGTGTGTGTTTATGTGGAGGGCGTACATATAGGCAACTACTAGACATACATACACACACACACATGCATACCTATATACACAAACACACATATACACACGATATGTGATACAGGCGAACGAACATATACACACATGCACACACGCATATACGCTCACCCACATACATATACACGCATACGTTTGTAGTTAGACCTACACACGGGCACACACACACGTACACACACAGACAAATCTCACATTCGTACATAGCTATACATAGTCGTATAGCCATACATATATATACATAGTTACAGACTGCAATGCGCCTGCGCACTCGTATTGGTATTACGACATGGACACACACTCTTACACACACGCACATACACACACAAAGCCCCACATACATCTTCATACACACACACACTCAGATAGACAACTATAAAGGCATATATACATATATGTATATGTGTGTGATTACGTAGATATGTATACATATACAAACATGCACACACACGTCTATATATATAGATAGATAGATAGATAGATAGATAGATAGATAGATAGATAGATAGATAGATAGATAGATAGATAGATATACACATACAAACATGCATACAGGGCCAAATCCACGAACATGCTCACATTCACACGCACACACCCAGGTACATATAGACAAACGAATACATGCACACACGTATACGCACGGACACACACACACACACGCAAATACTCAGAGTTAATCACTCAGAAAATTGTACGATTAAACACACACAAAAATATATTACACTAGGATATATATATGCATATATATACATACATACATACATACATACATACATACATGTATATACATTTATATCTATATATAGATAGATAGATATATAGATATATATACAATATATATATATATATATATGCATGTAGTATGTATATATACATATATATCCATACATATGTATATATCCATACATATGTATATATATATATATATATTATATATACATGTATACATATATGTATGTATGCATGTATGTAATATATATATATATATACGTATGCATATATATACATACGTATATATATGCATACTCACAAAAATATTTGTTTTTTAATCGGCAGAAATTTTAAACAACAACGATTCAAAAAATAAAAAGTTTAAAAAATCTATAAAGAAAATGTCTGTATATTCGTATTGAATTCTATTTGTTCTACCAAAATCTCGTGTGTACACACGCACAAACACACACACAC
Organism: Octopus sinensis; assembly: GCF_006345805.1. Lineage (NCBI taxonomy): Eukaryota > Metazoa > Mollusca > Cephalopoda > Octopoda > Octopodidae > Octopus > Octopus sinensis. Next base: position 1,442 of record NW_021825009.1, on the reverse strand, counting down.
ATATTTCGTATGTGTGCAAGTGTGTGTGCCTGGAATTATATGCATATGTGTATGTGCAAGCATACAGAATACGCACATAAATTTGTATATATAGACATATGTGCGTGTGTATACATACATTTACAGATATGCAGACAAATATATACAAATACACACACACCCCATCATATATATATATATATATATATGAATACATAGATATAGATATGGGTGTGTATATATATATATATATACATGTATATGCATATATTCGTATGTATATATATGTATACATATATGTATAGATATATATGCATATATATATATACATATATGTATATATATATATGCATATATACACGTGTGTAAGCATAGCCGCATTGATATATATATATACATATGCATATGTATGTGTTGTGTGTGTATATATATATATATATATATATTATATATATATATATATACATATAAATACACACACACACATACAAACACACATGCATGCATTTGATACACATATAGCCGTCCGCAGCACACAGGTATGCAGGCACAACACAAACAGGGAACAAAATTTAAAAACCAAAATGGCTGCTGTGTAAACGAAAGAAAATAATGAAGTCCTAAAATGGCGTCCAAATGTAAAAGACACTTAATGTTTTGTTCGCCTTTTTCTTTTCGGAATTTTTTTCCCTTTTCTTTTATTATTTTTACTATTTCCCTACACCGTTGCTGCCTTTCTCATCAAATTTGAAAGCGAAAAGGCCAGAAAGGGGTCAACGACTGCTCTACGTCCGTCAATAGCAGATTTTTTGGCACATTGGACCAACATTTTGATACGTAATCACCGCCACCACTCACTACGTCTTCCTCAGCGCCACCACCTATACCACAATCCCATCGGCGTTATTACGCCAACAAGATCCTCACGTCCACCACCACCACCTCCATGATTACTATTTTTCAATATTATTATTGTTGTTGTTGTTGTTGTTGTCACTGCCGTTTTCCTATTTAGTATTAAGCATGGGTTTAACTATCAGTAGCATAATCTTTTTCATCATCATCATCGTTTTCGCCATCGCTGCCGTCGTTCTCATCCTCATCATCCTCACCACCGTCGTCATCATCATCATCATGAAAACATCAGTCATCTCCTTCATCACCGTCGTATTCTTCGGCATGTTTTTTAACCATCATCATCATCGTCGTCATCACCGCATCCCTCCTCCTCCTCCTCCTCATCATCATCATCGTCGTCGTTGCCACCGCCCTTTATTCCTCATCTTCCTCATTATCATCATCATCATCATCATCATCATCGTTGTCAACACCGCTTCCCCCTCCTCCCCCCTCCTGCTCCTCATCATCATCATCGTTGCCACCGTCCCTTATTCCTCCTCTTCCTCCTCTTCCTCCTCCTTATCATCATCATCATCATCATAATCGTCATCATTATATCCCCG
>NW_021825008.1:12500-16994 GCF_006345805.1 Octopus sinensis | reverse complement strand
GTTATTATCATTATTATCATTAATTTATTATTATTAATTTTTTATTATTATAATTGTTATTATCATTATTATCATTAATTTATTATTATTATTATTATTTTTAATTTATTATTATTATTAATTTTTTATAATTATTATTATTAATATTATTATTATTATCATTATTATTATTATTATTATTATTAATTTATTGTTATTATTATTAATTCATTATTGCTCCTTATTCTTACTAATGTTGTTTGTCCATTGTGTATGTTGTTGCAGTGACTGTTGTTGTTAATTTAATTGGTTGATCTTATCGTTGTATTGTTGTTGTTGTTGTCGTCGTTTCTTATGAAAACCACAAATTTAAGAACAACAACAACGATAACTAAAACAGCATCGAAAGTTACTGTTGAAGCTTGTTTTTGTTTTTTGTTTGGAGGGGGGAATTATTAGTTGAAAGGACAACAAAAAAACAAGAGCAAAGCAAAAAAAAGAACAACAACAGCAACAACAACTGCGGCAATAATACCTGCAGCAGTAAAAACTGCAGCAGCAGCAGCAACAGCAGTAGTAGAAAGAGCAGCAGCACCGCCAACAGCACCAACAGCAAAAGAAACGCCGGCACAAGATAAACAACAACAACAACAACAACAAAACCAGTAACAACAACAACAACAACAACAATATCATTTGTAGCAATAAAAATGCTAACGGCAACATTGCGACAACAATAACAACCACACCAACAAATGCGACAGAATCTTCAATAAAAAGGACTTAAATGGGATTTTTATATAAATCATATTAGACGCATGCGCACTTGCATATATACATGTGCGTGTGTGTATGTGTGTGTGTGTGGATGCATGTGTCTAGGATTATACATATAACTATTCACAGACAAACAGACAAACGCACGCACACACAGTTCTTTGGTTACCTCTGATGAGTTGAGCGGAAAACATGTAAACAGCTTGGGTATTGTGAGGTCAATATCTCGAATGAAAAACACAACACACTCTGCATCTGTACTGAGTTTTCCGTTGAACTGTAGTTTTTTTTTTATATATAATTGAGATCCACATATTCACACAAATTCTTTAGTCTTCCAAACAAACTGCTGGGAATTCGTAACGTATAAAAAGAAACTTAATAAAAGCGATAAAACTAGAACAGACTCGAATATTCGTCAATATATGTTTATATAATATGCATATATTTCTCTACTGCCCAGAAGGGGCTAAACATAGAGGGGACAAACAAGGACAGACAAAGGGATTAAGTCGGTTACATCGACCCCAGTGCGTAACTGGTACTTATTTAATCGACCCCGGAAGGATGAACGGCAAAGTCGACCTCGGCGGAATTTGAACTCAGAACTTAACGACAGACGAAGTACCTATTTCTTTACTACCCACAAGGGGCTAAACACAGAGAGGTCAAACAAGGACAGACAAACGGATTAAGTCGATTACATCGAGCCCAGTGCGTAACTGGTATTCATTTAATCGACCCCGGAAGGATGAACGGCAAAGTCGACCTCGGTGGAATTTGAACTCAGAACGTAAAGACAGACGAAGTACCTATTTCTTTACTACCCACAAGGGGCTAAACACAGAGGGGTCAAACAAGGACGGACAAACGGATTAAGTCGATTATATCGACCCCAGTGCGAAACCGGTACTTATTTAATTGACCCCGAAAGGATGAATGGCAAAGTCGACCTCGGCAGAATTTGAACTCAGAACGTAACGACAGACGAAATACCGCTAAGTATTTCGCCCGGCGCGCTAACGTTTCTGCCAGCTCGCCGGCAAGGTGAGTCCATTTTAGGAAGTCTTTGTATGAATTTTGAAAAAGACGCAAAACTCATCAAAGAAAATCTGTATTTGAAAGCAAATTGGTAGAAATAATTTTGAGCATCCTTTTATCATACCAATTCAATGATTCCGCCATTAGCATTAATGGCTACTTCAATACGGGGTCGGAAGCGTTGACAGCCCCGAATCGGATGATCTTTATCAATTTTGGACATAATGTTGGTTATGGCAGACTTGAGAGATTGTCTGATGTATTGAGGGTGTTGATTGACCTTTCTCTCGACCACGCCCCATGCGTAATAGTCCAGCGATTTGAGGTCTGGTGACCTTGGAGATCATGTCTGGGAGAACAGGATCATGGAAATTTACACACAACCGCGCTTGGGTTGTCCTAAACCCATGAGACGTCGCAGAGCCTTGTTGGAAGACGTACGGTCTTCCGTCGCGTACTTTGCCTATCCAGAGCCTCACAACTTTTTCCAACACCTCTGTTTAGAAAGAGGTATTGACTCCCAAGTCCTGTGGAAAAAGTGGGAAGGTATGGCAGCTCTCTCGTTGCATACTACGTTCCCAGAATCATCACAGTGGTCTCTGGGCGGATAAAATAAGTATCAGTTATACACTGGGGTGGAGGTGATCGACTTGCTCCTTCCCACAAAATCTCAGACCTTGTGCCTATAGTACAAAGGATTATTTCTACCCTCCATATATATATATTATATATATATATATATATATATATATATATATATATTATATATGTGTATTATACATACCTTATGGTATATTGTGTGTTATACATTATTGTATGTTAATATGTATGCATAGATAAATATATAGTGTATATATTAAATTAATATCTATATGCATATATATTATTCTATAATTATATAATATATTATTGCATATATTATATATATATATATATATATATATATATATATATGTATACATACATTACAGCTACACAGCCACACACACACAACACTACACTCACACACACATATTAGCGTATACGCATAATATGGCAGTGTGAAGTTAGTGTTTGTGGTGGGTGTGGTGTTGTAGATTGTTCTGAAGGCGAGCAATTTTCACCATCATTATCAGCTACTACTACTACTACTACTAATAATAATAATAATATAATAATAATAATAACAATAATAATAATAATGATGATGATAGTAATAATAATCGCGCTCTGCATAGACTGCATCAGCAGTAGTAACTACAGCAACAAGAGCAACAATAATGTCGAGATTAACCATATCAAAAGCCAGAATAAAACCATTAATAACAACAGCAACAGCAGCAATTAAAACTTCAATATTGAAGTTACAGCAACAACAACAACAACAACAACAACGGAGGCCGATGGCGACGACGTCGACGTCGAAGGCGCGGAACATATTTCTTTTTAGTAAGAAACTGTAGAAGAGAAAAGAAGCAAAAGAGAAGCGAGAAATTGGATAGAGAGAAAGTTGGAACCGAACATTACACGAAGAACATGAAGAAGAAGACTTTCAGATTTTACAGACAGATGACTTGAACTTGTTGCCAAGATTTCTGACAGTTGAAAGTAACCTGTTAGATATCAATAAATTCGAGGCCAACAGAGCGATTTGAACCCGGATACGACAAGTGTCATTTTTATCTTCTCAGCCATGAATTCAAAGAATTCAATGTGAATTAATGCAATCAAACTGAATCGAGTTTCCATCCCACTGCCCGCCAACCCAACCCTTCCACTAAAATTCTTGTTATGTAAAATATTCGGTGAAGGAATAGCATTTCGCGTTGTTGTGTCTTGTGATTATATTTCGCTTCTCCTCAGTTTACCATTACTAGAAGAAAATCTTCATAATGCTGTTCGATAGCAGTAAAGAGATCTACGTGTGTTACAACCGGAGTCACGGTTTCAGTCCTCGGCATAGTTTTTCATCTCTTTTCTCCGTGTTTATCTTTTATCGTTCACTTGTTTCAGTCATTAGACTGCGGCCATTCTGGGGCACCACTCTGATGAATTTTTAGTTGAATATTCCGATCCCAGTGCTTATTTTTATATAAGCTTGGTACGTACTCTATCGGTCTCCTTTGTGAATCGCTAAGTTACCATCACTAGCTGTCAAGTGGTGATGGGGGCAAACACAACCACACACACACACACGTAGATATATATATATATATACACATACACACACACACCACATATATATATATACACATACACATATATATATATATATATATAACATATTATACACACACTACAAACACCATATATAAATACATAACACACACACACACACATATATATATATATCTATATATACAACGGGCTTCTTTCGGTCTCCGTCTACCAAATCCATAAGGTTTTAGTCAACCCGAGACTATATTAGAAGACATTTTCCCAAGATGTCACGTAGTGAGATTGAACGCGTAACCATGTGGTTGGGAAGCAAACTTCTTACCACACAGCCACACCTGTGTGTAAATGATAACTGTGATTTTTATTATTTTAAGATGAAGAAGGCGTAGGTTTGGTTGTGTGGTTAAGATGCTCATTTCAACGTCACATGAAGCCGGGTTCGATCTCACTGTCATGCTTCTTCGTCGAATAACTTCTACCAAACTCTTTTGTTCGCCGAGTGGAATTCCGTAGACGGAAAATATGTGGAAACTAGTATGT
>NW_021825008.1:0-2500 GCF_006345805.1 Octopus sinensis | reverse complement strand
TGATATAATTTTTCATACTTTTACTCTTTAATATATAATCGCTCTATATATATGTGTTGTATGTATATATATGTATATATGTATGTATGTATGTATGTATGTATGTATGTATGTATGTATGTATGTATGTATGTATGTAAGTGAGTCTTTGTGTCTGTGTTTGTCTCCCACTGCCACTTGACCACCAGTTTCTGGTTTGTTTACGTCGCCGTAACTTAGCGGTTTGGCAAAAGATACCGCAAGAATAAGTGCTACGCTTTAAAGACAAATAAGTTTTAGGGTTCAACTTATTCGTTGAAGGGATTTGTTCGACTAAATCCCCAGCATGGCCGCAGTGAAATGACTGAAACAAGTAAAAGATTAAAAGAATAAAACACAAAAAATACATACACACACACATATGCATGTGTGTGTGTGTGCGTGTGTGTGCGTGTGTGCGTGTGTGTGTGTGTTATGTCTGGGTTTGTCCCCCCACCATCGCTTGACAACTGATGTTGATATGTGTAAGTCCTCGTAACCTAGCAGTTCGGCAAAAGAGACCGATAGAGTAAGTACTAGGCTTACAAAGAATAAGTCCTGGGGCGAGTTGTTCGACTAAAGGTGGTACTCCAGCATGGCCGCAGTCAAATGACTGAAATGAATAAAAGAAGAAAAGAATACAAGAATATGCGCGCGCACACACGCACACATATATATTTATATATCACGTGATCACGTGACCGACCAGATTATCAGATGTTGTTACACATCGCTGGTCACAATGCGTTCGCATTGTTTTAGCCTTCGAATGACGCCACCCCGCTGGCTAAGCGAGCAGGCCAATATCTATATATACATACATATATATATAATATATATATATATATATGTGTGTGTGTGTGTGTGTTGTGTGTGTGTGTGTATATATATATATAATTCTTTTGCTTGACGTCGCACTGTTTCGGAGCCTTTCTAAGACATATTCACATATGCTCTCATATATAATATATAACATATTTATATGTGTGTGTGTGTGTGTGTGTGTGTGTGTGTGTGTGTGTGTGTGTGTGTGTGTGAGTGTTTGTGTGTGTGGTTATCAGATAAATTATTTGGGGATTTACGGGATGGACACAGCTGGAATGATTTCGGTCATCGCTAACCTGGGGTTAAACACAACCGTCACCACCACCACCACCGCCGCCACCACCACCACCACCGCCACCACCACCACCACCACCACCACCACCACCACCACCACCACCACCACCCCCACCATCACAACCACGCGCATCACATTTTCTGTTTTTTTTACAATCACTGATGACTTGAAGTAAACTCAAAGATGTATGGAACATACACACAAAAGAACGTCACAGAAGCTGTCGCTATAGGAACGGTCGTTATAGGAACAGTTACCATAGAAACAAACGACAGAACGCATTGTATATAAATAAACAAATAAATAAATAAATAAATTGTCCAGTATTTTCCATATTGACAATTTATTTCTAGAATTTTGTTGAGTTTTTTTTTTTTGCTTTTCGTCTTCCTCCCCATTTTTCTGTTTCGTTTCGTCTTTTACAGTTTTTGGTGTCTTTGGTTTTATCCATTTATCGTTGCTGCTGCTGTTGCCGTTTTTAATCCTGAGCCAAAAGATATTCCAGTTGCGATATCTCCCACTCATACATTCTGACATAGTACACCTTGGAGTATATTCATTCGACTGTCCAGTGCATTCGGCCCCATGAAAGAGGGTTTGAGGGGCAAACATTATTCCAGTGGCGAGGAAGTGAAAACTGTAGTGAAGAAGCGGCTCAAAGAACTGTCAACAGAATTTTACGGGGTAGGGATACATGATCTCATTCAAAGGTGGAACATTACTATTGAGAGAAACGGTGACTATGTTGAGAAGTAGGGATGTGATCCACAGAGGACCAGCTTCATTTTGATGTATAATACATGTTCCTGTGTTGGTAATTATACCTGTCCTAAACAAAATGGCATTATTTTTTTACTCACCCCCGTAGATTATGATGGTGATAATGGTGGCGGGGGTAAAGAAAATGATAACAGTGACGATGACGATTGTGATAATGATCATGATGATGATGAGATGATGATTTCTTACAAGCACAGGGCCACGGGTTTAAGAGGAGGACCCGACCCGCTTAAAGTAATTTCAATTCTTCAACGGTATTTATTTTTAACGACTTCTGGACGATGAAAACAATTGTTGACCATGGAATGATTCGAATTATGAAAATAAGGGTTCGCACAAGTCCACAAATATAGAGGGGATGGAGATTACTGAATTTACTTCACCCCAGGAAAGGTCAATTGCAGTGGAATCATAAATTAACTGGACGCAAGATTTACAGCGCAAAATTATAATTACTGCTTCTTTTCTTCTACTAATATATATATTATTATATATATTATATATATATATATCTATATATATATATATATATATATATATTATATATATATATATGAAAATAGGACGATCTGTCCATCTATA
>NW_021825007.1:2500-16939 GCF_006345805.1 Octopus sinensis | reverse complement strand
ATATTATAGTCTCTTTATATATATAAAGATGCATATATGTATATATATACGTATATATATGCATGTATATACTCATATGCATGTATATACGTGTGCACAACCATTCCTACCACCCTACACACGCAGTCTCACAGAGTAGATTTAATAGTAAGATCTGAGAATATAAACAAAGAGAGAGTAAAAAGGAAAAAAATAAATAGAGTCATGTAAGGTAGAGACGATGGCAAAAAAAACCCACAAAAAAGACTGCCAAGAAAGAAGACAAATGCCTAAATCATAAAACAAACAAAAAACAAAATAATAACACATTAACATAAGTAAATGAAAAACATACGCATATATGATATATATATATATATATATATATATATCACATGGGTGTTTGTGGGTGTAGGTGTATAATATATATATATATATATATATATATGTGTATATATACATATTCTACCTAATATGTTATTCTACCTAATATATAAGTTATTATTATTATTTTGTAATTTACTTAATCATCGGTATAATATTGTTATTTTTAATATTTCTATTATATGTAATTTTCTAGATGGTGTAATTTAATTGTTCATTTTGAATTGATAAAAGGTGTTTTTTTTCCTAATTTATATACATACATACATACATACATATATATATATATATACTTATGAAAGTATGTACTCTCACATACATGCGTACATGTCTGTATATAGTTCTCTGTGAATGTGTATGCATGTATGTGTGCGTACATAAACTTGTGTGTGTGTGTGGTTCTTCAGACGGTAGTTATTGGGGGAGCTTTTTTTTTTTCATTATGTCTGGTTTACAACTTTCTAAAGAAACCGAAGATATTATTCCTGTGCCAAAGTCATTTGGTAAGTACCTCCAAGTAAGTACCTCCAAGTAAGTACCTCCTAAGCTGACAGGCAATTTGATAGCAGCAACGGCGTAAGCCATTTTACCAAGGAAAATCTATTGTACGAGCGCGTGCGAGCGTGTGCTTGTGTTTGCATACATACATACGCACACACATACATACATACATGCATACATACATACATACATACATACATGCATACATACATGCATACACACACACACACATTCATACATACATACACACACACACATTCATACATACATACACACACACATTCATACATGCATACATACATACATACATACATACATACATACATACATACATACATACATACATACATACATGCATGCATACATACACACACATACATACATACATACATACATAAATACATACATACATGCATACAGGCATATATATACATCATACATACATACAATCATATATATACATCATACATACATACAATCATATATATATATACACACACCCACACACATATATATATATATGTATATGCACATACTTATATATAGGCACTCATATATGCTTATATACTTATACACACACACACACACACATATATACATATACACACACAGATAAACAGACATCTGTATGTATATGAATATAAATGTAAATCTATATATGGTATTTGTAAACTCATATGTCTGCTTGTGTGTACATACATAAATATATACATACATATATGCACACATATATACATATATACATAAATATATATATATCTTTATATGTATGTATATACATACTTACATAGATAGACACAAACACATGCACATATATATGTATATACATATATATATATACATATATCCACATTATGAGTGCAAAATCCTCGTCACTAATCCGTTAATCTATCTATCTATCTATCTATCTATCTATCTATCTATCTATCTATCTATCTATCTATCTATCTATCTATCTATCTATCTATCTATCTGTCTGTCTGTCTATCTATCTATCCATCTGTCTCTATCTATCTCTATCTATCTATCTATCTACATCTATCTATGTAATTTGAATCTGTCTCAAGTAAGTAGACTTCACTTTCGATTTCGTGCGAATATTAAGTGGAGACATCAGGAAGAACGTCTTTCAAATTATTTCGTTTCTGGCGATTGCGCTTTCATAGTTCGCAGCAGACCAGGGTTCGTTTCACACAACAGAAAAGCAAACTTCTACGTAAATATATACATGTAATTGTCATGGCACATGCGTAGTTGTATGGCGGTAAGTTCACTTTCCAACCTAATGGTACCGGGTTCAGTCGGCAACTAGCACCTCGGACACTACTATATTAAATCTACTATATTAAATCAAAGCCTTGTTAGGCAAATCCAGGCACATCGGCTGAACATTGAGGCCGATGGTTGAATACCTTCCCAAAGAGCCATGGACTGCTAACAAAACTTTACAACAATGTTTTGCAACAACCTAGTATGATTCCCTCTTGGTTAGTTAATGGTGTTACATTACTACTTCTAAAAAATGAAGAAACAAATGAACCAAAAAATTATAGACCCATCACCTGCTTAACAACAATATATAAAATACTATCATCTGTTTCGAGTGAATATATAGTTTTTTTAATAGAAAGTGGCATATTCCCTAATGAGCAAAAAGGTTGTAAACGTGGGTCTTATGGTTGTAAAAGATCAGCTACTCATTATTAAGATGATCCCAGAAGATTGTCACAAACGACACAAAACATGTCGATAGCCTGGATAGACTATAAAAAGGCTTTTGATAGTCTACCACATAGCTGGATTAAAAAATGTATGGAAATGTATAAAATAGCGTCTACTCTGCGAAACTTTTTGCCTGTAAGTATGAGATCATGGAGAAACACACTGACTTTGAAGAGTGACAATGAATCTCTCAATGCTGGAGATGTAAAAATTTCCTGTGGTATTTTCCAGGCTGACCCTCAATCACCACTCCTCTTTTGTTTAGCTTTAATAACTCTCTCGAAGTTGCTCGATGATATACAACATGGCTATAAAATGTTTGATAAAAATATACATCACTCCCTCCATCCAATCGACGTCGTTACCTGAACAGGTGCACAAGTTTTCCACGCCTCAGGTGTCGAAGTGATCGCAGAGAAACGTGAGATGAAGTGTTTTGCGCAAGAAAAACAACGCACTACCCGGTCTAGGTGTTGAAACCACGATGTCGCGTTCGTGAGCGCAACACTCTAACCACCAGGCCACGTGCCATCACCAATAACAATCCTTTCTACTCTAGGCACAAGGTCTGAAATATGGAGAGGGCGGGAGTTGATTACATCGCCCCATCCCTCCACTTCTCCACCGGTACTCAGTTCATCGAAGAATGCGAAGGAAACACCGGCGCTATTTGAACTCTGTCCAGCGTGCTAACGATTCTGCCATCTCACTGCCTTAAACTGTTGCTGCTGCTGCTACTACTACTACTGCTGCTGCTACTACTACTACTACTACTACTACTACTACTACTACTACTACTACTACTACTACTACTACTACTACTACTACTACTACTACTACTACTGCCTGTCAGGGTGCCAGTTATGTGTTAATTAGTATGTAACCACCCAAACCAGGGTACGTTGAACTCAAAGGATGCAGCACGGTGGATGCGAACTATTTCAGCGGATGAGCTTATTGGAATCAATGACGAATTACCTGTGGATGCTGAGCGTTTGAACAGACAACAAATCGTCCACGGCCAGGTTCTCTTAGCAAGCTATGGCTATCGTCCGTTTTTTTGTGGTACGTGCAGGTGAGGTATTTCCTTTTATATGAAAAAAGACCAGCGTGACTAAAACTCCAACCAGACGTTCATGCCGTATCGCTCGATCGGGAACATGTGGCGTGGAGGAGTTACATGTCGGTAGGCAAGTCAAGTCACCCGATCGAATAAAGGTGATAAAAGCGTTTGTTTCTGTGTAAATCTGTAGCCTTGATGCGACAAGGAGGTGTTTAAAGTTTCAGTGTGTACTACGTCATAATCAACAAGTGCAACATGACGTAGCGATGGGTCTGGCTTGAGATATAACCTCAAACTTCAGTTCATTCACATTTCGAATTGACGTTCCAAAGCGAATTCTGGTTGATATTTTATATTCATAAATTTCAGGTTTCGAAACAGTTCATTTGATAACCTTTGTAGATGAATTAATCGATGCTTTTTCTACTTGATCAGTTTTACTGATTGTATCCTTGATAATTTCGTCCGTGCGTGGATTTTCTTTTGAAAATGCTCGAAAAGCCTCCGGACGAAAATCTCAACTTGAGAGATTATCTGATGGACCTTTTCTCGAGGATCGGCCATTGTTTCATGAATTTTTTCTTCTGCTGTTGCATCTCAAGAAATGATGCGTCTGTGGAAGAAATTATTCCTTGCCTCGGTCAAATGCCCACTGTGGACTCATGTACGCAAACCGATTTCTTACCACGCAAAATAAACGTCTCTCAACAAGTTGTTCCAAATTCAAATGTCTGCACCAATGATTTGAACACAAAATCTGGTTCAACTCCATTGCAAGAATCCTCATACAGATCAAGCTCCGCTTCTTATTTAATCGCAACAAACTCTCCTGACTTAAAATCTAAATCTGTTGTCTTCCGTCCAGAGGAAGACATCATTGAATCAAAGGTTATTCTCGATTCAAATGAAGATTCCACTCCTATTGTTAGAGCCAAAACTGTTTCTTTCTGCCTCGAAGATGATATCTATGAACCTAAGCTTGTTCATGACATAATGGTTAGAAGCGCTTCAGCAAAAACTACTAACCTCCAATCACTCTACGATTTCCACGATCAAACTAATGTTCAAGAACTTGATGACGAAATTGCCTCCGATTCTGATTCCTTTTATACAGCAGAACCAATGCATAGTTCAAAGTTGTCTTATGATTCAGACCTAGGTAGCTATGTTGACTCAGGCACGGATAGCAACAAAAGTGAATCCTATCATACTGTAGAACAAGCATCTGACCAAGAAGAAGGGGAATATCTTTCGTTGAAAAATTTAAAATACATTTTGGGTCCAGGTGTAAAAAATGTTGGTCATGGGAATGTAAAATTAATTTCTGTATCACCCTGTCCAGACATTTGTAAAGCAGTCTGTTTTAAAGCCTTCCATGATTCACGTAAAGGCTGCTCAACCAGGGACATCGATAATTCAACTGAGGGAAAATGTTCTTCTCTGGAGCGTCGTGGATCGCAAGAGCCGGACGGTGTTCCGAGCATGGGTAAAGGAAATCCGGAGAAGGGCAAAAAACACAAAGTGAAAGAATTGAACAACTCTCCTACAGGTGTATCTTCTGTTCCATGGCCTGACGATTTCAGAGACTTTGAAGAGATAGATCTAGAAGAGGTGTAGTATAAAACATTATTTATGAATTGTATTCCAACACAGCAATAGCTACAATACACGACAGCAAAGCATGGCTCACACAACTTGTAAAAACTACACTTCTTCACGTACACACACATGCATACACGCACACACACACACACACACACACACACACACACACACACACACACACACACACACACACACACACACATTCACAACATTAAGGTCTTAACACTACAAATACCTCAATATTTATGGACTTTTAAACAAGGAAGCATAAGAGAAATATGCATTGGAGAAAAAAATAATAATAATGCTTTAGAGTAAATATAATTTGGACTGAAAGAACAAGAGACACGAATATATGTTTGAACGAATGCCAATGAAAAAGGAAAGCTAAAAATAGTTATATTAGAGATAAATACATCAGTACGACGAAGTAATACAAAAAAATGGAAAGAAACGAAATGATAAACATTGATAACCGTATAAAGGTATAATATAAAGATAAGTTATATCTCAGATGTAAGAAGGAGAGGGGGAAAAAACAACGACTGAAGAACAATGGAGGAGAGGTTAAGGATGACGTTTGTAATACTAATACTAAAATCTTAAGAGATCGAAGATCGAAGGCGACAGAAAAATGGAAGAGTATAAAACATTTTCAATCGATTTTTTTTTATAAAAAAACTGATGTTGATATTATTTATAACTATATTTCATTGGAAATATAGATTAAGGTGCACGATTATAAAACCCAACAAAGACAAAATGTCGGTTAGTAGGAAGTACTAAAAATATTCTTTGAAAATGGAAGAGGATCCGTTAGTCGAAGACCACGAAGAACAATCTATTCTAAGAAATGAATTTGAAGACATGAAAGTTCACAAAATAAAGTTGGTATCTCGTTAGTACAAACAATATTTTCATGGTTGTCAGTCGTACTAGTTATAACACCATCATACTAGTAATAACATCATCGTGTACCTCGGTTTAGTAGAGCACCTATGGTTGTACCAAGCTGTAAGGTGAGCAGACGAAGGGACCTTTATGTGGTCACTTGACCAGCTAGAAATAGCAGCCAAATCTTCATCAAAATACACCCTATCGTCTAAAAAGGAAAAGAAAAGAAAAAAAGGGACAAATTCGATGATGCAGTCTGGGATAGATTTTAACTAGAAGAGAAGCGTGGGATTAACTGGAATGCCTCTGATCATAGGTAGGCTCAAGACCAGGGGACAAACCGATTAAGTTCTATGTCCCCTCCTGTGTAGAAAATTGATGTCATTAACACCACCAACGAACCCCTAACAAGACCCCCCTCTTTACTAACAAAGTTACTAACATTGCATTTGTTGTTGTGTTTCTTGTTGTTGACCTCCACGTCACCAGTGTTGTATATCGGCGGACCTACAATCAAACTACAATCAAAGATATTCCAGTTACGACCATCCCGTTGTGTATATCTAAGATTGTCTGTGTCTCCTGCCTTTTTTCTTATTTCTTTAAAAGGCTTAAGGGTGTGATTTGAGGAAGATTTGGCTGTTATTTCTAGCAGGTCTAAGTTCCTTCGTTGGCTCCAGTAGAGCTTCTAACACTGTTAGGTGTAGACTACGCCGTGACTACATGTAATATTGTTGTACAAATATGGACTTGATTTTGTGATCTTCACTTATGTCTGATGGAATGCGTTGGAACATAAAGCCGAAAATAATATACATGTATTCTTTTATTCTTTTATTCTTTTACTTGTTTCAGTCATTTGGCCGAGCAAATCGACGCCAGGACTTATTCTTTGCAAGCCTAGTACTTATCATATCGTTCTTTTATGCCGAACCGCTACGTTTCGAGGACGTAACCAAACCAGCTTCGGTTGTCAAGCGATGGTGGGTGGGGGGGGAACAGACACACAAGCATACACACGTATACGCACACACACACGTATATATATATATATATATATTATATATATATATATATATATATATATATATAATATATATATTATATATATACATATATATATATATATATATTATATTATATAATATCATTTAACTATATCAACTAATTGCAGCAACAAAATAGCTTTCAGATTATACATATATAACATCTTTCTCCCGTTACTACTAAAATCCCGATGGTGCCCCTAAGAAAATAGCAGGGTTTGTGACTCAGCTACCGATAAAAAACAAAACAAAAAAAAAAAAAACACGCACAGAATAGACTATATCTAGACTGTATGAATAAAATTCGGATTAGCGGAATCACAACACACAACCCTTGGCCCCATGGATGCAGGAGGGATTACATCTCACAGTACTCGGTCATAAGAGTATTTGGTGGATTACAACAATTGGTACTTGGCCATAAGAACACCGAAGGACGAGAGTACAGAACTCTGGACCAGAAGAATTTAGGCGGAACTAAAACAAACAATATAATATTTAGTTGGAAGGAAGACAGATATGATTGATTGATTGATTCTAGTTTCAGCTCACGAGCTGTGGCCATGCTGGGGCACCGCCATTTGGTGTTGCTACATGATTTTACTTCACGAATGCTTTTTGGCAACTGCCATTTGGTGCATGAGAGAGTTCGATGCAGCTGCCCTCATCTACACCTCCTGCCGTGAAGTTGGTTCATCTGGGATACCTGACAAGAAGAGATCCAGTTTCATTTTAAAGACATCTGCATCCACCCCATGCAGGTCTCTTTGGTTCTTCGGGAGGATATTGAAGAGCTGTGGGCCTCGTCAACATGATACAACACTTGGACACTATGTCAACATGATACAACACTTGGACACTAGAACAAGAAAAATCCCTATACTGATGAATCAAGGACAAGAAAGAGAATAACATATAACTAATGATTACAAAAATACACGAGAAACAATAAACACTCAGCTTGAAATCAGGAGTGGGTTAAGATTTTACGGGAAAGATTGTAAACATTCAGTACCAGGCCGCTTTAGAAGGATTACATGCAGGAATCTACGTAATACACGAGGGATTCCTGAATTCAAAAGATTACAGGACGGTCTGCAACCATTCTTCTAGCTACAAATAACAGAGACTCAGAGGGAATTTCAATGCCCAGGATCTAATACAGGATGGACTAGACAACCCAGGGACTAATGCATCAGGGAATATATTACACGCTAACTGATTACAGGAACATGAGATGGAATATGGTCACACAGGCTTGGCAAAAGACCACAAAAATCAAGATGTCAGCAAGTTCTTGATCACTAGAAACTAGGAGCGACTACAAGCCCCAGGTTATTGTCAAAAAGAGCGGAAGGAATTGTGACAATCAGGAATTGATTGATTATTGATTATATACAAAAATATACAAGTTGGCAAACTGGCGGAATCGTAAGCACGCCAGATAAAATGCTTAGCGGCATTTCGTCCGTCTTTACGTTCTGAGTTCAAATTCTGCCGAGGACCACTTCGCTTTTTATCCTTTCGACTAGCCCATAACCGAACATTTTAGGCTTTGTGGGTTATAGTAAAAAGGATTATTAGAACACAGAACAGCATAAAGAATATGGCTTTCTGGCTCGAGAATACAGGAAGGGAATATAACATCTAACTTTATTATCAGAAGTCTACAAAAGTGAATATAAGATTCAGTTATTGATCACAAGAGTATATTGGAAGAACTGCTTAAAGGTCACAGAAGAAACGCAATTGACCGCTGCACCGGGATCGAATCCACCGAAACATTGCCACGGTGTTATCAGTTGATGCCCAAACATCCAAACACATCAAACACCATCAATTCGAAATATTAGCACGAGAGCAAGCCAACGAGGGGGACGTAATCATTTGATTTGCTAGAAATAGCAGCCGAATCACTTCTTCAAATCACACACCCCCTTAATCATTTTGTGAAGAGGAGAAAGGGACATATTGGATGATTATAGCCCTGCATACAAAAACCGATGCGGTGGTCGTGGAATGTCTTCAACCATTGATCTGTCGGGTTAGGGCGGGCCTGAGGTTAAACAACAACAACAACAACAACAACAACAACAACAATAGCAACAGCAACAACAACAACAATACTAAATTCATCATCCCGTCTAATATTTATTTTTCATTTTACTGCTTACAGTCCTCGGACTGTGGCCGTGCTGAAGCATGGCCGGCAATAGTTTTCAGTCGGTGACATCAATTTTAGTACACCTTTTAATCTGGCACTATTTATATCCATCCTTATTTGTTGAACTGCTCAGTTAGGGTCATGTCATAAATGGGTACAACCTAAACAAGAACACCGGATTTAAGACCGGTGTTAAATATAGTCACGCAGCTGCTAAGAACTCTGTCGCTCTTTTTCACACACACACACGTAAACACCCACCCACGCACGTGTGTGTGTGTGCGGGGGGGGTGTAAGGGAATTATACCGTCCAGCATTTAAAGTTTAAATCCTAGGTGCTTGAATTCTTACCTATGCAAATCAGTGTATGGCAGTACAACTCATCGCCTGCCACCCCCATCAGCACCACCGCCCTACAAATATATACTCTACATAATGTACTGAGTGCTCTTTTGTTTCGTTTGTCGTTTAATTGATATCATTCAGGAGTATGTATGTATATATGGATTGATGGGACGATGTATGTGTGAGTGTCTATCTATCTATCTATCTATCTATCTATCTATCTATCTATCTATCTATCTATCTATCTATCTATCTCTCTCTCTCTCTCTCTCTCTCTCTCTATCTATGTATAAACATATACATTATATATGTATAAATATACCCATATATATATATATATATATATATATATATATATATATATATACACACATATATGTATACATGTGTGTGTGTGTGTATATATATAGGTATATATATGTATACATATATATATATATGTATATATATGTGTATATATATATGTATTTATATATGTATATAGATATATCTATATCTATCTTTCTATCTATATGTATATGTGAGTGTGTATGTGTGTGTGTGTGTGTGTGTGTGTGTGTGTGTTTGCGTGCGTGTATGTGTGTTTGTATACGTTTATGTGTTTGTTTTGCAAGATTCCTGATATGAAATCGTGTTTGGAAACGGATATTTTTATAATTTGGGATGGTCATCATTTTTGCCAATTAAACACAGACACTATTCATATGATGTTCACTACAGTAGCAGCAGCAGTAGCCGCAGCAGCAGCCGCAGCAGCAGCATCATCAGTAGTAGTTGTAGTAGTAGAAGTAGTTGTTGTCGTTGTTGGGGTTATTAGCCTCCAGGTCCGCTTTGATCTAAGAGATCTAAGCAGGAAAGCTTTCCAACCATGACCAACACTACCTTTTTGTATCCTCTAAACAGCATCATACAAGTTGTCATTTTTTAGGGCAGCCCTCATCGGGGAGACCTATGCTCAAAGACATTCCAGCCGTGACAAACAGCCATACCGGGTAATCCATAGCTTTATCCAATTTGGCATTTTGAAGAAAATTGGGTGTGAGTTGAGGGAGATTTGACTGCTGTTTCTAGCTGGTCAAGTAACCCCTTAGAGGTTCATGTATTGGTTTATGCTCTGATTCTTGTGTGGTTGTCGAGGTTATGATGTATGTGATAAACGTGATGGATGTGGCTGGTGTTATAGTGGTTTCGAGTTGGGACAGGAGCTGCAGTGGCGGGGTTGATGTTGGTGACGGTAACTATGGCAACGAGGGGAATTTCTGTTTTACGGCTGCCGGGTGGGTAGTGCGGTTAAGAAATTTGCTTCAGAACCACGTGGTGTTGGATTCAGATATTACGCAGTGGGACTGAACGCGGATCCATGTGGTTGGTAAGCAAGCTTCTTACATCACAGATACAACTGTTTTCGAAGGAAGTTTCGTATTGTGCTCGGCTTTTTCGCCGTTTAGTTTTTCAGGCTTCATAACACGTGTGCTTGAAAAACTGTAAAAAGCGAAAGGCGCTTCACACAACATAATACTTCCTTCTAAAATATTTGTATCAATCCGGTTTTTCAAAATATATTCCTATATAATTAATATGCAATTTATATAATTAATTCTTATGTAATCAATATTCTTCAAATATTCTGACTGTATCATGAATGATTCGCAGAACCATTTTTTAATATACATGTATATATATATATATATACTAACATGAGTATATATATATATATATATATATAATATATATATATATATATATATATATATATATACTCATGTTAGTATATATATATATATATATATATATATATATATATATATATATATATAGAGAGAGAGAGAGAGAGAGAGAAAGAAAGTGTGTATCAGTTTACTTGTCCGACTGCCTAGTTGTCTATTTTAACCCTTTTGCATTGAAAGCAGCCATATCCGAACCAAATATTCTTCCTGTTTTAAGTTCAAATTGACCAGATTCTACATCTCGTAGCTACCCTGCAATGTCATTCTGAAAATATACAGTCGCATCATTGAAATCTTGAAGCTAAGGATTCATTAAAAACAATGGTTAAAGTCTTACCTTTCGATGTGTAAGCCATTTTTAAAAATTTAAGATAATGATGCATAAGGTAAAACTTGCATCCCATTATTGTAGTACTCCGCATTATAATTTATGCAAATTAGGACTTTTTCTTTTTCCCACCACCTAGTTGCAGCTCAGCTTTCAATTTATGTACTTAGTACACCAAAGATAACACACAGCTTTTAAAAACTTAAGCTAAATTCAAAAATTGCCCATGAGCTGTATAATTGAGATGGTAGTTCAGCAAAAGCTGTCTCTCCAGATAATGGAGAGAAGAAATATTGCAGTGAAAGTACTTGATTCTTAAACCTTTTCGGGCTGTCGCCTCTCTGGTATCCGGGCCACGTTCCTAGCGCCCCTAACTCACCGCCACAAACACAGACTGCTTTCTGCAGCAAATTCAGAACAAATGTATTTCACAAATATAAGTTAATCTAATCAACCCATTATGTTTTTTTACATCCATCGCCTTTTTTTGGTCAACCCATTATCGCCCACTTTTCTTCAATGCTCCCCTCCGATCTTTCCACCGCCCTCAAGGGAGAACCACTCACTTTGAGAACCTCTGTTCTTGACACACAAGGTGCAATACAGAAAACTAAACTCAACGTGATTCGAACTTTCACACACTGCATTACGTTGAGCAATAAACTATCCTCATTTCAACCTTTTGACTACATAATTAAATTTCGCAATTTCCGTAATTATGTAAATTATCCGCCAAAGAAAACAAGTCAGAATTGATATTTTTTTGCATCTGCAATACTTTGGCAGTATTTAAAGTAGGTACGGTTTGCATATCCACTATTAAAAGTATGTGATTCTAACTCCGGAAAGCGATATTTCGGTGAAATATATGAAAAAATTTTAAAAATCTGAAGAATTGTCTTTTGTCAAAAGAATCAGTGGGGATGTCTCCGCTTCTCTCAGTAGAAGGAGAAGTGTTTTTTCAAAGTTTTTGAGTAAAACAGTTTTTTGCAGTTAATGGTAATAAAATTTTCCGTGTATATAACCGTTTTTCGCTTTCAAAGGGTTAAAAAGAAGAAATAGTAAAACACATTAGTAAACAGTAGGAAATGATTGATGACTATACCAGGGAACTGAAAACAGAATATACATATATATATATATATATATATATATATATATATATATATATATATATATATATATATATAAAGGAAATGACATTATTATGTCTGGAAGATGTTAGACTTTATTCGGAAGCAGATTTCACACAATTTTGTTTATTCTCATTTCTGAAAATAAACGGCTTTGGGATGGTCGCTGGTGATGTGATCTCATGTTGTAGAATAATTCTACAGTAAAATAGATTTTGGTTTGATCCTCACCGGGGAAAAGCTTCACCAGTTTGAATGTGCAACTGAAATATAGTAAGAAATAGCAATTGTTAGTTGTGGTAATGATGTACTGGAGGTGATGACGAATCATGGTGTATAGAGATAAACAGGGAAAGAAATTCTGAAAAGTAAGAAGCGGATTAGAAGTGGGAGTTAAAGCTTTCGTGCTAAAGAAAGTGGGTGAAATTGATATAGACATGTAAACACGAATTGGAAAAATACAATAAAATACCAAAGCGTAGCAAAGTCTAAAACGGTACTATATCATTTCACCTCTCTCCCCCACCGCTCTCTTTCTCTCTCTCTCTCTCTCGCTTGCTCTCTCTACATTTGAAATTTTTTTGAATTCTCGCTTTGTATATAAAGTAACGGCATCTTTCTATATAGATCTTCTATTTATATGTACACACACACACACACACACACACACACACACATATATATATATGTTGACTTGTTCAGCAAGTGTAAGATTGGTGGAATGGAGAGCTTCCTCATACAATCATAATTGCACTGGACTGGCCATGTCATCAGAATAAGTGACGAAAGTATACCCAAAGTCCTTGTGTACAACTAAATTGAGAGTGGGCACAGGTATATCGGTCGACCATGACTCAAATACAAGGACAAGCTGAAGAGTAACCGCTTAGAGATGGAGATAGCTCACAACACCTTTGGGCGAACAACCTTGGAACGAGCAAAATGGAGATTGCTGTTTGAAAATGGTATTAAAACCCATGTTGCATGGTTTCGGGGTGAAAGGCAAAGGAGAAAAGCGGCTGCAAATACACAACCTGCACCGCCTCTAATCCTCATACTTGTGTGGCTTTCTTTGCAAATCGTTGGCGGGACTTAAATGTCACATTCGACTGACAAAGAACGAGTAAGTTGTCGGAGACTCATACGTCGAAACCGACGGGAGAGTGCATCATATATATATATGTGACCGCGTGTGTATCGTTGGCGATTTTCTTTCTCCGTCTGTCCCTTCCTTGAACCTTTCCGTTTTCTATGTTTCTGACGAAGAGCTCCGCTCGAAACGTTAAATCCTCCTACTTTCTTTCCTTTCCTGAGCGTCCAATAACATTATACTTGTTGCACGTCCTCGCGTTGTTATGTTCTTTTTGTTCATGTTTGGATTAACTATATATATATATATATATATATATATATATATATATGTATATATATATATAACCAAGAAAAAAGTAACAAGAAGGATCAGTAATTTAGTACAATTGTTTCATACTAAGAACATATGAAACAATTGTACTAAATTACTGATCTATTCTTGTTACTTTTTTCTTG
>NW_021825006.1:10000-17077 GCF_006345805.1 Octopus sinensis | reverse complement strand
ATGCATCAAGAACCTGATTTGAAACGACTCCAACCAACTGTGAAACATGGCGGTATCTTTGTAATGGTATGAGGAGCTGTCACCAGCAATGGTCGTTCTGAGCTGATCGAATGTGTTGGAACCATAAACTCTACATCGAAATACTTAAGCAAGGACTTACTTCCGATGTATTCAAACGATAACAAACGAAGCATTGGGACTCCCTTCATCGAAAACCGGTGATTGTCGTACGCCGACGACAGGTCAATACCTAGAAACTGCAGTCCGTGCGTATCACTTAGGTGACGAGGGAGGGATGACCTCCCTTTGCAAATAATATAAGGGCATAGAAAGTGTGCCTAAAGCCAGCTGGAGACGATGTTCTCCTGGAGCTACAAGCTACAGTAACACCCACCCTTAGTGGTTAGCCATATTGAGATGGCTAGTATACCTCACATTGAAAAAGGAGTTGTTATTCATGAAAGATGGGGCTCCATGCCACACAGCGAAAAGGAATCAACAATGGCTAATTGGAAATGGGATCAAAAAGCTTCCTTGACCAAGCCAATCTCCTGACATGAACTCAATTGAAAATCTTTGGAGCATAATAGATAGAGCTATACGAAAAATTCGACAGAAACCTAAATCTTAAGATGAATTGTTTCGATTGTTGCGTGAAAAGTGGGCAAAAATTCCACGAGAGATAATAAGAAAGCTCATCAGTTCAACACCAAAAAGAGTTTCTGAATTAAAAACTACGAAGGGAATGTCAACTAAATACTAAACTATGTAGTCCTACCTATCGATTACATTTCAATTGTTCACTTTGCGTATTAAATAAAAGATTTTTAAATTAAAGGTGTCTGTTTATTTCCTATATGTCTGTATATATATATATATATATATATATCTAACAATAATTGAGGAACGACCACAATAGGCCGTTCGACCCACAAGAAAGAGCAGCCAGGGCTCCAACCGCAAATAGTAGTAATTCCGAAATTTAAGGAAAGATAAAAAAACATTTACCCTGTTCATCTTTAGACAATGCATTGTTTCGGCGTTTTTTAATGGCAAACCCGCCTGATTAAATTAAATTAAACCCAATAAATTCTGGCTGCTCTTTCTAGTGGGTCGAACGGCCTATTGTGGTCGTTCCTCAATTATTGTTGAATTATTTATAGTCTCTGACTATTTCCTCTTTCTCACTAGACCGCTGGTGGCAAAATAATTTCTATTGAATTTTTTGCTACCCTAAATGATTAATATATATATATTATATAATATATATATATAATATATATATATATATTATATATATATATATATATATATATATATGTTAATAAAATGAGACAACAAAGCCAAGGGTGTGTGGAATTTATAGGACATGTAGACTTACAGCTGTTTCTGGGATATTAGGGATTTCCCTTCATCAGAGACGATGAGAGAAAATTAAGTAGAGGGAAATTGTAGAGTTCAATATAAGGAGTTATTTTGGAAATAAGATGGAAATAAGAGAATAAAGATAAAAGTAAAAATATATGTGGGATGTTACAGTTGTAGTTCCATTATCCAGGGAAAGTGGTGTGTGGGAGGGGTAGAAATGCTTCTTGTCCATGGTATGTAGATTTCGATGGGAGTTCATACTTTGTATACACACACACACACACACACACACACACACAGACACCACACACACACACACAGGCACACAGGCACACACACATATTCATTTATTCTTTTACTTATTTCAGTCATTTGCCTGCGGCCATGCTGGAGCACTGCCTTGAAGGGTTTTAGTCGAACAAATCGACTCCAGGATCTTTTTGAAGCTTAGTACTTATTCTATCGGTTCTTTTGATCGAACCGCTGAGTTATAGGTGATGGGGGTACAAACACAGGCACAAAGAAATGTACATACACACATACATACATACATACATACATACATACATACATACCACCACACACACATATATATATATATATATAAATGACGGGCTTCTTTCAGTTTCCGTCTACCAAATCCACTCACACATTCACAATGCTTCAGTCGGTCCTAGGCTATAGCAGAGGACATTTGCCCAAAGTACCACGCAGTGGGACTGAACCCGGAACCATGTGGTCGCAGTCTAATGACTGAAACAAGTAAAAGACAAAAGATGAATGACTATGGGTCTTTCATTATATGATCAATACCATAATAATCGATATGACAGTATAGTTGCTACCTTGTATATCTTGAAGTATATGATTTGTCAGCCATACGTTATTGAAACAGCTGTAACCAAACCGTGAAATAAATACGATTTTTTTGTGACTGAAGGTAATTATCTGGATTTTTAGTTTGCTTGAAACTAATGTATTTACTGAAGAGATTTTCCTTCTCGTGTATTCTGATAGCCGATTTCCGCAGCAGGTAACCGCTGGTTTTTTAACAACTTTTGTCAACCAAATTTTACTCACAAGACATTGGTTAACAAAACTAAAGGAAAAATCTTTCACTCAAATTGTCACGCACTAAGATAGGACCTGCGATTATGTGTTCACGAAGCGGAATTCTTACCCATACAACCATTCCTGCGCCCAGTTTACTCTCAGGCTTGATCTTCGGGTTAGCAGCTATCTATCTATCTATCTATCTATCTATCTATCTATCTATCTATCTATCTATCTATCTATCTATCTATCTATCTATCTATCTATCTATCTATCTATCTATCTATCTATCTGAGGGCTGGGCATGCCGCGGTTGATGATGCGCAGACACGCGCTGAGACTGCGACATCTCCGGCTCTATGTAGACGACGGTGAACAGGTGTGGTCGCCGTTTGTGAGGCACGCGTTCCCGCAGCTCGTCTCCATGACAGAACTGCAGTCGTGGATCAAAAAGAGGCCGAGGAAGGGCGAATGGCACCGCGAGTGTCGCGTTGCTCTCAAGCAACTCTGCCGTCCCGGGTCGACCTTGAGTGACTTCAACACAACCCAAGCATTCTATAGGGGATTAGTGGAGGGGAGGTACGACGACGATCTTGGGGCGAACCTGGGCGTCGACGAGGAATACCTGACCCGCCTGTTTGAGACATCTTTCGGCCGGGACCTATGGACAACTTCCAGAGATCCCTGGCCTGGCAGTGCTACCGAGAAGCGCTACCCGTTCGGGATAAGCTCTACAGACACGGCTCGAGAAACACGGGGTCAACCTGCCCGAGATGCGGGCAGAGCGATGAAACTGTGCTGCACGCAATCGTGCAGTGTCCAACAATCTCCGACCTGTGGGCTTATGTCGAACGACTGCTGTCACGTGTGGGACGTGTCGGTTTATCAGCCGAGTCTATCGTTAATATCGTCACGCCTCCTTTCTTCAAACGGGAAGGAAGAGCTATTTTTATCATACTTGTGGCTATGGCGAAAGAATGTATTGGTGGACGCGCCTGAAAGGATTAAGAGACAAACACTTTCCTCTCTGGTCAATCTCTCATCAAACTTCTTCAAGTATCACTTGAAGAGGAAAGTGAGAGTAGAGAGGCAAGTTTGTCTAGTGAATGTTTAAAAAAAAAGGGTGAATGTAGCAAGGATGGCACGTATGAATGACGAAGCCACCTTGACTATGATCCTATGAACCGTAAAAATTAATACAGAGTGTTGCTTATTTGTAAAAAAAAATATGACATGTGACTTCATTGACCGAGGTTACCGTGGTCTTTTCCGTAGGCTTTTCTTTCCACGGGTAAACCTTACCTGTCCCCCCCTTTACACTTTATATTGACATTTCTGTGGTAACGATCCCTATTGATCGATTTTTTCTTTTTCCTTTTATTTTATTCCCCTCCTTTTTTTTTGCTTTCCTCTTTCTTTCTTTTTACGATCCCTTTTGATCGAAAACCAAACCCCCTTTTTTTTATCCCCAAAAGAAAAGCTCTACCTTGTAATTTGTTCCGTCTTTGTGCAGCCCTGTGTGGCTAATAAAGAAACATATCTATCTATCTATCTATCTATCTATCTATCTATCTATCTATCTATCTATCTATCTATCTATCTATCTATCTATCTATCTATCATCTATCTGTCTATTTATCTATCTGTATATTTATCTACGTACCTACATGTCTATCTGTCTGTCTGTTGTCTATCTATCCATCCATCCATCTATCCACTCATCCACCTACCCAACCACCCATCCGCCTGTCTATCTATCTGTCTGGCTTTCTGTCTATCTATCTTTCTATCTATCTACCTATCTATCAATTATTTACACCAGCTCACCTATAATACATATTTACCTTCTTTTACCCAGATATTCCTTCCGCATCTGCATTCATTATTCATTATTCATTATTCTGTCATCAGTTTAACGCAACAGTAATAAAGATTCAAAGAAACGAACAAAAATCAACAAAAACTAAACAGCGATGACAATAAGTAAATAAAAGAATGAAAGAAATCACTTTTACATCAAAAATATTAGCAAAACTTACTCGCAGCCATTCAACAACTTGGCCAACGCCAGTAACCATTGGGTTCACACGCTTAATCAGATTTTGCTAATTCATGCTATATATATATATATATAGATAATTATAGATATATAGATATATAATAGATAATATATATATAGATATATATATATATCTATATATATATATATATAGTACGTATATACATATATATATATATGTATATATATATATATATATATATATATATATATGTATATATATAGATGTATATATATGTATATATATATATATATATATATATATATATATGTATATATATTTATATATTAATATATATATATATATATATGTAATTGTTATATATGTGGTATAATGTGTAATGGTGTGTGTGTGTATTTGACGCACACATACATATCGAGGTATCTATTTCATTTTATTCTCTTTTAGAATGTGATTCTTTTGCGCATGTGCATCTGTGTAAAAGTGTGTTTGCATGCGTATAGATGTGTGTATGAATGTGTGTTTGTGTACGAGAGAAAGATAAAGATAAAGTTATAACGCTTCTTTTTACTCTTTCTTCGTTTTTCCCCTCCTTTCATCTTCTCACCACGGACATCCTCTCTCCCTGTCTCTAACTCACCACCAAACTCCAATGGAACACATGAATGCTCTTCCTGTCGGAATATCTATTATAAAATACTTTAGTTCAATTTTCTGTCACCAACAGAATGATTTCAAGAGGAAAAATTCCAAACATTGCATTCATACAGAAGATTGTCAGAGAAAATCTCCGATAATGATAATCTATTCTGCAAGAAAATCATGAAAACATCGAAAAGCATTAAGGTAGAAATTTCAGATCCTACCGCATATACACGTAAAAAAAGCACACACACACATACACACATGCACAATTGTATGTGTATATGTGCTCATATAATATATATATATACATATATATGTATATATATATATATATATATATATATACACATATATATATATATATAATATATATATATGTAATATATATATATATACTATATGCACATATATATGTACTTGAATTCATACATATACATGTGGTGTGTGTATACACACGCACACATATATATATATACCTACTTGTATTTTCTTTTCTTCTTTTACTAGTTTAAGCCATCCGGCTGTGACCATGTTGTATAAATATGCATATAATACATACATACATATGTGTGTACGTGTATATATATATATATCTGTGTATGTGTATGTATATATATATATGCATGTGTGTGTGTGTTTATACACACACATACATGCACACACATATATTTGTATATGTATACATTTTATGTATCATATATTGTGTGTACAGAAAATTTTAAACGTAAAAATAAATTGTCTAATAATAAAGAAAACAAAAATCGCCCTCGATTGCACATAGACATTCCTCTCTGTCTCTCTCTCTCTGTCTCTCTCTCTCTGTCTCTCCCACTCTGTCTCTTCCTCACTGTCTCCTGTCTCTCCCTCTCTGTCTCTCTCGCTCCTCCGATCAAAAGCTTTCTACTGACACAGAATCTTAGATATGTTACTTACACAAATACATTATACTCGGTTAAAAGAGATATTGTGGAACACTCCAACACACACACACGCACGCACATACGCACGCGCACACACACACACACACACACATACGCACGCACGTAAACGCACACACGCACACACGCACGCACACACACAAGCAAACACACACGCACACAACCACATACACACGCACGCACGCACACATACACACACACACACAAGCGCGCGCACAGACACAAGCGCGCGCACACACACACACACGCAAACACACTCACACACACACACACGCACGCACACAAGCACACACAAGCGCGCGCACACACACACATGCAAACGCGCGCACACACACACACACACGCACACAAGCACACACAAGCGCGCGCACACACACACACAAAGATTCAAAGAAACGAACACAAATCAACAAAAGCTAATCAGCGATGACAGTACGCACACACGCACGCACACAGAAGCGCACACAGACACACACACACACACGCACGCACACACACAAGCACACACAAGCGCACACACACACACACACGCAAACGCACACACACTCCGCACGCACGCACACATCAATCACGCCCATTCTTGCCAACATGATCAGAATGTGTTTCAGTTTGAATCTCTTGTCTTTCATCTTTCCCTTTTTTTCCATTCAATTCATTGCGGCCAGGCTGGAGTGTCACATAGAAGAGTTCAGTCGAACAAACCAGCCTCAGTATTTTAAAATTTGGTATTTATTTTATCAGTTTGATTTGCCAAGACGCAATGTTTAGGGGTCGTAAACCAAGCAATCCTGGTTGTCAAGTAATAGTAGGGGAAACAACACACACATATATCAATTAAAATTAAGGATAAAATCTATATAAGATTTTATCAAGTACTTACTTACTTGTACTTGTGGCGACATTCATCCTGGGCGGGTTGAGTCGGCTTCTTCTACCACCCTCGAGGCGTCTCGAACCATGGCAGCCCACGCACGACGGTCCTGTGCCAGTTCACTGGAGACAGCGAGCCAGTCACGGTTCCATCGGGACGCCATTGTATTCGCCATTGAGAA
>NW_021825006.1:0-2500 GCF_006345805.1 Octopus sinensis | reverse complement strand
CTAATACACCTGTTTGCTGTTTATACACCTGTCTTCCTCATTTTTTCTTTTGTAAATTCCAACTACATACATACATGCATGCATGCATGCATAGATAGATACATAGCTACATAGATACATACATACATACATACATACATACATACATACATACATACATACATACATACATGCATGCATGCATAGATAGATACATAGCTACATAGATACATGCATACATACATACATACATACATACATACATACATACATACATACATGCATGCATGCATAGATAGATACATAGCTACATAGATACATGCATACATACATACATACATACATACATACATACATACATACATACACACACTCATACATACATACATGCATGCATACATACATAGATACATAGATACATAGATACATACAAACATACATACATGCATACATACAAACATACATACATACATACATGTAAATGACACTGCGATAATACGAAGTGGTATCAAAAAGTTCCCGGACTGGTTATGTTTAATAAAAATAATTTACTGACCAAAGC
This sequence comes from Octopus sinensis, assembly GCF_006345805.1. NCBI lineage: Eukaryota > Metazoa > Mollusca > Cephalopoda > Octopoda > Octopodidae > Octopus > Octopus sinensis. The sequence continues at coordinate 1,959 of NW_021825006.1, read as the reverse complement.
TTTAACGCCATCTTTTTCGAAATAGTCAGTATTTTTCGAAATACATCGGACGCAGCGTTTCCTGCTAGTTTTGGAATCCGGCCGGAAGTCGTTTTCTGCAAGCGAGTCGAGTACATTTTACGGTTTGCTCTTGATCTCGACATCGGTGTTAAAACGGCGATCTTTGAGCTGCATTTTAATCTTGGGGAAGAGCTGGAAGTCTGCAGGTGCTAAATCTGGCAAATCGGGAGAGTGTGGAAGGGAGAGGGTCGGTTGGATAATAGTTTCAGTTAGGTATACTTGTAAATTGTGGAGGCGCAATGGCCCAGTGGCTAGGGCAGCAGACTCGCGGTCGTGGGATCGCGGTTTCGATTCCCAGACCGGGCGTTGTGTTGATTGAGCGAAAACACCTAAAGCTCCACGAGGCTCCGGCAGGGGATGGTGGCAAACCCTGCTGTACTCTTCCACCACAACTCTCTCTCACTCTTTCTTTCTCTTTCTGTTGTACCTGCACATCAAAGGGCCAGCCTTGTCACACTCTGTGTAACGCTGAATCTCCCCGAGAACTACGTTAAGGGTACACCTCTCTGTGGAGTGTACAGCCGCTTGCACGTTAATTTCACGAACAATCTGTTCCGTTGATCAGATCAACTGGAACCCTCGTCGTTGTAACCGACGGAGTACCACGACTTAAATCCAGGAGGAAAGTGTAGTGATGAATGCTTCGGATAGGATGTTATGGAGGAGGTGCCTGAGGACGCAACTACTACGACCATCCTTGGAATAGTTGGCAGAGAAGACGGGTGGACGCGTGGCTTATTAGAAATATTGTCACGAAAGGTAAAACTCTTCGTGACTTATACACTATAAGCTGTGGCGCAATCCTTCTCGAAGTAGATTCTAATTTTCTACTTTGGTCGATTTGGAAGAAATGTAATTTATTGGATAAAAATTTTGGCACAAGGCCAGCAATTTTGGGAGAGAGGCTAAGTCGATTACATCAACCCCTAGGATGAAAGGCAAAGTCGGCCTCGGCGGTATTTGAACTCAGAAAAGGTGGCGAGCTGGCAGAAACGTTAGCACGCGGGCGAAATGCTTATCGGTATTTCGTCTGCCACTACGTTCTGAGTTCAAATTCCGCCGAGGTCGACTTTGCCTTTCATCCTTTCGGGGTCGATAAATTAAGTACCAGTTACGCACTGGGGTCGATGTAATCGTCTTAATACCTATGTCTGTCCTTGTTTGTCCCCTCTGTGTTTAGCCTCTTGTGGTAGTAAAGAAATAGGTATTTCGTCTGCCACTATGTTCTGAGTTCAAATTCCGCCGAGTGCTTTTGCCTTCAGCCTTTCGGGGTCGATAAATTAAGTACGTTTTCGGGTTGTAATTCGGTCGCACTTGTGTCGATTAATCGTCTTAATACCTATGGTCTGTCCTTGTTTGTCCCTCTGTGTTTAGCCTCTTGTGGTAGTAAAGAAATAGGTATTTCGTCTGCCACTTATGTTCTGAGTTCAATTCCGCCGAGGTCGACTTTGCCTTTCATCCTTCGGGGTCGATAAATTAAGTACCAGTTACGCACTGGGGTCGATGTAATCGTCTTAATACCTATGTCTGTCCTTGTTTGTCCTCTCTGTGTGTAGCCCCTTGTGAGTAGTAAAGAAATAGTATTTGAACTCAGAACGTAAAGACAAACAAAATGCCACTAAGCATTCCGACCAGTGTGTTAACGATTCTGCTATCTCACTGCCTTGAAGGGATGCGATTTATTAAAAGTGCATTGTGGGTGAATACCTTCATGAGTGTTCGATCCCCGCCCCCACCTGCTGCCGATGTGTGATTATTTATGTGATTTTACTGTGATTCACACCTCGGTAATTCTAGAGGGGTTAGCGTCACTAGGACTGGTGTGCCGATCGAAAATAAGTGGTTGACAAAGAAAAAGAGTTCTGAATCATAGTTTCCTTGAAATAAGGTGTGTCATTG
>NW_021825005.1:10000-16795 GCF_006345805.1 Octopus sinensis | reverse complement strand
TTCGTCTCACATTGCTCTGCCGTCATTTCGACAACTGACGTGTGGTACACCGTTCACGTGTTCAGGCAACGTCGATTTGATGGAGAGAGTGAGATAATGTACTGCACAACCTGTTTATCATTATAAACAAATCATTTGCGCAGATCGTCTGACAAAAAAGCTGAATGCTCATTCGGCGTCTTCAATGAGAGTCCATCACACACACACACACACACACACACACCACACACACACACACACACACACACACAAGCACAAACACGCATTAAAAATAATGGTCATTGCATACTTTTCTTTTTATTGGAGCAAATTTGGCTTACAGTTGCTTCCGTACATTTTTCGCCTACCAAATTTAATCACAATGCACAGGGCGGCTGGGGCTAAAGGAGAAAATATTTGGCAAAGGTGCCGCGCACTTGTACTGGTCTCGAAACCACGTGGTTGCGAAGCGAACTTCTTAACTTCACAGTCTGACTATTGTTCAATTTTGGAATTATGCATAATAAATAAGGAGATAATAAAAGCTTAGGAGTTACAGAAGAATTTCCATTAATGCCAGGAGATTATTCTAGTGGCTAAAAGAAGATAATCAGAAGGGATGGTCGGCACTATAGCATCGTGAAAATCTCCTTGTGGTCGCTTGACGTGCTAGAAATATCAGCCAAATATTCGTTTGATCAAACGCTGCTGTCTTACGTAAACACATGATGTACTGAAAACTTTGTAGAGCTCGATGTGTAATGAGGCTTGATGGTCAGGAATGGAACTCCTTTCTCTATATGTTTAAATAATCAGGACTGATATGGAGCTATTGCAGCAATAACTAGCATCGTCACTGTCACTACTATCACCACAACCACCACTATCACCTTCAAATCCATTACCACAAGCACCACCACCCTATCAACCTTGACTCCCCCACTCCCCCCACTGCTGTCTTCACTAACAACTCCACCTCCACTATTACCACAAACACCACTATCACAACAACAAAGCAGTTAGAATATAAATTCAACTAATGATATACAGCTATCATCATACATTATTTACATTATTTACATTTGACGGATATTTGTCCTCATTTTGTTTGTTGTTAACACAACGTTTCGGCTGATATATCCTCCAGCCTTCATCAGGTGTCTTGGGGACATTTCGAACCCTGGTTCTCATTCCTAAGGTATTTTTCGATGTTGTTGTTGTTGTTATATTATTATTATTATTTTATTATTAGTATTATTATTATTATACTATTATTCACTGCCTGGAATCGAACTCGGAATCTTGGTGCTAGTAGCCCGCGCTCTTAACCACTACGCCATATGCCCGTGGGCAATTATGGCTTATAAATCTAATATTTTCTTATTCTTCCTTAATACCGGTTCCCATATTCTTTTACTTATCGTATTTTTCCAGGGTGTTCTCTGTGTATTGTGTTTATTTTAACTCCCAAGGGGAGGTGGTCTCCATTTTCCATACATGGTTAGCTATACCCGATTTATCAATATCTCCCGTGCCACAGCTTTGCGATGTTCCTCTACCCTTATGTAAATAATGTACATAATTCCTCATCTCTTAAATATAGAACAGCTATCATCATGCTTGTAAGTTCAAATTCAACCACGGTCGACTGCATATTTCATCTATCCAGGGTCATTGATATAAAGGACACTTAAAGTGGTAAAATGGCAAATCGTTAGGACTTCGGGCAAATTGCTTAGCAGCATTTCGTCTGTCTTTACATTCTGAGCTCAAACGCCGTCGGGGCCGACCTTGCCTTTCCTCCTTTCGGTGTCAATGAAATAAGTCCTAGTTGAGCCATATAACCGACTTACTCCACGCCTACGCAAATTGCAGGCTTTGTGCAAAATCTGAAACCAGTATAAAAACCAGCTAGTTTCTGAAGCTGGCGTTGACGTTGACTATTTTCTTCCACTGAAAATTTATATCCTTTGCAAGATGAACAAAAATATCGAACCTCCGAGATATTTCGTGATTGACAAAACTCATCATATTATACAACTCTATAATGGCGACAATGGAAATTTCGTATTTTCATGATTTAGTATAAATTACTAATATATAGATATGTATATGTATATTAATATCTAAAATATATATATATATATATATATATATATATATTATATATATACATATATATATATAATATATATATATATAATATATATATAATATATATATATATACATATATATATATACATCCATATATATATATATATATATATCTTCCCTTCATTTTGCGAGTATTATTCATTGCCCCGGAACTTCATGGACCTTAACATTGATATTTTCTTAATCTGCTACTTCAAACTTGTTATGGCTTAAGGAAGCGAATTTTTTTTTTCTCTTTGCAATGAATGTAGCAAATAAAAAGCTACCTTAATAACAGAAATATTTTATTATCGATAGGTCAAAAAGAAGAAAAAAAAAATAGATGAATACCAAACAAGCAAAAACAGCAACAACAACAACAAAAAAAAAAGAAAATACATGTTAGATTTTTATCGATTCAATTGCTTGGTGTATTGTATTCTCGTCTGTATGTATATATATGTATATGTATATTATATATATATATATATATATATATATATATATATATATATATATATATATAATATATATAATATATACATATACATATAATATATATATATATATATATATATGTATATTATACATACATTGTATATATATATGTTATAATATATATATATATATATATATATATATATAATATATTATATATATATATATATATATTATATGTGTGCATGTATGTATATATATATATTTCTTCTTCATATTCCAATGATCTTCCTATTTTAAGATGAGAATCCAGAAGTTGACACTCAGCTCCTCAATTTTCTTTCTAGTCTTCCCGGAAGCATGCAATATTTTCATTTTAAGAATCACCCGTTCCCCCATCTTTCCCCATCCACGCCTCCACCGCTTCACAAAATATATATCTTTCCACTTATAAGTGATGGTTCGCAAGAGAAACTACATTGTTTAGGAAATATATCTCCCTCCTGGCAACGATAGAATAAAGAAACAGAAAAATTGATTTCGAACATAGATATCGATATACATGCACACTCATACACATATACGCATGCACACACAACACACACATACACAGACACACACATACATACACTGTCTCACATACATATACATAAGCATACAGTAGTGCGCGACGCATACATATCGTACCATTGCAAAATACATAAATACGTGCACATGCAAATCATTACAGAGGCGCACTTAGACGTTCTCATACACACATATCTCATGTTATATCTCGTCTCATGTTAAGAATAACTATATATACGTACGTATATATATGTGTGTGTGTGTGTTTCTCTGTGTGTATATATGTCTATGTGTATATTGACGAATGCGTATTGGAGAGGGTAGAGAGAAAATAGTGTATCAACTGCAATAAATAAGAAAGACGAACCAGCTTCCGTATATTGGCAGTAGGAGGGAGTAAAACCACAACTTCGTATGTACGTATTTTATATGTGTTATCTCACTCACTTTTATAACTATCGCTCAATACAGCTGTCTCCATGGTGACTGAGATTTGATAACAAGTAATGCTTTTTTTTTTCTTGAAGTCTCATGGGACATATTTCCAGATGCGAGTTCAATATTTTCTTATACGAATATATATAAAAGTAAAAAAAAAACATATATTAAAAAAGGAAAAAGGATTTCTAACAACAAATATGTTAGAGAGATGGTAGAAATTGCTGCAGAATAATACTACGTATTAAATATATTGCTGCGTAAAATGGCAATCCGAAAATACTGTTGCTAGCTGCTAGTCGATGGATTGGTGTTAGTTATTGTAGAAATATTCCTTGACATTTTTGTGAGGGCTGTTTGACAGATAGAGTACATAAAGTAGTGTGTATTTTGGCGAAGCATCATTCGTTTTCGTAATTTCTATATAAATCACGAAGATTTTTTTTTATTGGTACCGGAACAGCTCTTCTTCAAGACAGTTTTCTTTAAGAGTAAAGTTTTAAACAATATCAATGCTTCGACTTCCCGCTTTTGCTTTCACTCATCAGTGCACATGAATATACACTTATTCAAATACACAGTTATTGCTAACATATATAAAAATATCAGTGCATCTATGCATTTAGAAGCTAGATGCTTCTATGCTGATATCTAACTTTGCCAAAAAGTCACATATTTACAGAGTATAGTCAAGCTCAATGCTTTACTGATATTTCTACTTTCCACAAGTAACGTTTTGTTTTTGTTCCTTCTCGAGGCATGCTTGGCTCATAAGGGCCGGTTTCCCGGTTTCCTTGGCGTATAGGTTCCCCACCTGGACGGGACGCCGGTCCGTCGCAGGTGAGCTGCAAGATTCAGGAGGAAAGAGTGAGAGAAAGTTGTGGCGAAAGAGTCAGCAGAAGTTCGCCATTACCTTCTGCCGGAGCTGCGTGGAGCTTAGGTGTTTCGCTCATAAACTTGCACATTGCCCGGTCTGAGATTCGAACCCACGATCTCTCGACCACGAGTCCGCTGCTCTAACCACTAGACCATGTGCTCCACACGAGTAACGTACCTTACACAGAATATATTTTCTTGTATCAGAAGTATCGTGTGTAATTTTAGCCAAGCCAAAACATTAGCTAATCAGAGGCTTGTTGCCTATGAGAGATGTTTTGAGTAGTTCCCTTAGCAACTCCCTGATATGTTACCTACAGCCATTTCTAAGTTGCATCGTTTCATTCTCTCTCTTTTAATAATTTAAGGGATTAGTTTTTATTTGCCGTAGCCTTGAAAGAATACTTTCCAGCTGTTTAGAACGCGTACGTCATCTACTTTTCTACTTAAGGCAGGCAGGACAGTTTGCTTACAAACATGAAAATATCCGTAAGTCCAAATCTGTATTGCATCTTGCGTATGTGTATATGGGTATGTATGTATATCAATATCTACGTTCGAAATAAATTGTTTCTGTTGTCATGAGGATAATACATTTGATGAAGTTCCTCTTGCGAACCATAACAAATGTACCTGGTTTTCTGACATGATACAACGTCTCTCGTTACACTTTTGCCCTAGTTACAGCATCGCTTCAGACAGAAGTGGCAGCAAACAATAGCTATGCAGCAATTGCCAGTTGTTGAGTTACTCAACAGTAACTTATCGGTATCGTCATTTCTTACTCTAAAGAGCAGAATATTAAACAAAACATGGGAGTGACTGTGTGGTAAGTAATAGGCGTAGGGATGGTTGTGAGGTAAGTAGCTTGCTTACCAACCATATGGTTCCGGGTTCAGTCCCACTGCGTGGCACCTTGGGCAAGTGTCTTCTACTATAGCCTCGAGCCAACCAAAGCCTTGTGAGTGGATTTGGTAGACGGAAACTGAAAGAAGCCTGTCATATATATATATATATATATATGTACGTGTGTGTATATGTTTGTCTCCTCAACATCGCTTGACAACCGATGTTGGTGTGTTTACGTCCCCGAAACTTAGCGGTTCTGAAAAAGAGACCGATAGAATAAGTACTAGACTTAAAATCAATAAGTCCTTGGTCGATTTGCTCGACTAAAAGTGGTGCTCCAGAATGGCCACAGTCAAATGACTGAAACAAGTAAAGGAGTAAAAGAGTAAACACAATCTCTGTAGAGGCTTTTAAAACAAACGATAAAAAACACCCATAACAATAAAACGTCTTTTGTAATTCCTAATTTGTATAAACAGACTTTGCCATTAATTAAAGTTTATATGTTATAAACTTGTCCTTGTTTATATATCATGTTTATTACAACGATATACAATTCAAACAGTGTAAATACTATTTTTTAATTGCAAAAATTAACTTAAGGGTCTCTCTGGAGTGTGCATTTTTTTTCTCACTCAGCGGTTTCTGGGCAATGATAGTGATAAATTAAACTGATTGTGAGATCTATATTCCCAACATACCAACCGTACGGAAGGTATGCTAGCTTCACAGCGAATCTGTATTGTTGTGACAAGGTCTTAAGTATTATATAATCACCAGGTCATTTGTTTATTTTATCTAGATGTCAGATAAGATTATCGCAACTAAGTAACCCAGTACACATACACATTCATTCAGCCCTTTTGTGTCTTCGGTTCATCATAAATATAAGATTTCACAATATGGAAGTTGTTATTTCTTATCTTGATCAACCAAATGAGCTATTTGAAAAGTGACCATCATGTCATTTAAGGACGGACACTACAAAAGCTACTGTTTCCATTCATTATTAAAGATGATATAAGAAGGCAGCTAGCTGGCAGAACCGTTAAAATGCCGGATAAAATGCTTAGCGGCATTTCATTCGTCTTTCTGTTGTAAATTCAAATTCCGCTGAGGACGATTTGACTTTCCTCCTTAAGGGGGAGATAAAATAAAGACCAGGCAGGTGTTAGGGTCGATGTAATCTACTTCACCCTTCCTCAAATGCTGCTGGCGTATCAAACTTTTAAACCATTATTTAAGATGAGCTGATATTTGAGGGCGATTTGTCAGTTATTTCAAACGGGTTGGGCGACCCTGCAAGCATACAAAACAGGTAGCGTATAATATTCTATCCATATTTGAGCCTTCTATTCATGATTTATTATTTCCAGAGCCGATTAATCAAGAGGAAGGAGAAAGCGAAAGTAGAATAAACAAACTGTTGAATATGTATTTATGCATGCATGTATGCTTGTATGTATGTGTATATGTATGTATTTATGTATGTCATTATCAATTTTATTTCAAA
>NW_021825005.1:0-5000 GCF_006345805.1 Octopus sinensis | reverse complement strand
TTATGAGATATAATTTTAATTTTATTATTTTCTTTCGCTTGATTAGTGTGTTTCCGTATACTTTTACCTTAACACACACCACTCACCCACATAGATACGCTCCCAGACGCAAACATATACTCACACTCGCGCAAACGTGTGCACGCGAATATCTGAAAAAATGTTAAGCTAGTTTGAATTTGATTATATTAAATGAGAACTTGAAAACGAGTGCGTGTGTGTTTATACTCGCGCGCGCGCGCGCAACACACACACACAAACACACACACACACACACACTCACATACGCGCGCGCGCACACACACACACACACACACACACACACATGTAAGTATTCACACACACACACACACACACACACATGTAAGTATTCACACACACACATGTAAGTATTCACACACACACACACACACACACACACACACACACACATGTAAGTATTCAGTTCCAAACTTGTACCGGATTATCCGTTTTGCTGGATTGCAATAAGTCACATAATACTTCAGTGTAAATATCTTGGAGAAATGGCAATTTCGTTAACAAATCACCACAGCACATTTTTGTTTATTCACCAAGCATATTCCTAATGTAGAAACACGCTCCTTGCAAATAATGCCCTAACTGTTTAAAGCGAAATATAATGCAACAGGTTGAAATTCTAGTATCTTGGCAATTTGTACCAGAACCTCCTAACTAGTAGAACCCTTTCCTTCTGGCTTTTCTGATCCGAAGGTACCTTCCTCCTGAATTCATTCCTCAAACATAACTGTTTAGGATTTATTGTTACCTTTTCTCTTTATATTCATGAAATAGTATCTTCTCCCTGATGGACATTAAGTTCTTACAGAACATGGTCTTTATATTTGCTTTACGAGAGTAAAGCTACGCAGGAAGTAAACGCACTTTTAGATATGTTAGCCTTCATATAATTATAGATAAGGGGTTGAAAGCGGTTTTTGAAGTCTTCATAATATGTTTCTAGTGAATAAGTAATATGAAACAGCATAGTCTAGTGGTTAAAGCGTTGGGCTGTGATTGTTAGGTCGTGGGTTCGATTCTGAGCCTGGTTAGCATATTGTACTCTTGATTAAGACGTCACATTTCATGTTGCTCCCGTATAATCATCTGAAAGTAAGTACCAATGCCACAGACGGGTGTAACGTATAGAAGGAAGTCTTCTACTTTCAAACTAAACACTTTGAAAATTCACATAATCTCTGGCCTCAGAATAAATCAAATAAGAAATGGAGCCTCTGAAAGGTTTCGTATTAAAAGTTATTAATAAATAACGATAATTAATTTGCTTTAATCAAATAATTACAGGCGGATACAGAGAATTGATTACACTGCTGTAATACTTCCTCTTCCAAAGCAACGCAGTACATTTAATCGGAAATTTGTAGAAAAGGTGGGCTGCTTGGATTTTTGAGAGTGGCCTCGGAGGCTTGAGGTGATGCAGATAATTGGAACTCCCAGGTTATTTTAAGTTTAAGGAATTCGAAAAGCTAGACGACTGCACTAAGACTCATTATTCTTGCCTGTGCCATGAGCTTTTCTAGTTTTGTTTTGCATGTATCGAATGACAATTCACTAGTTCTTGTACTGACACGAAGTCACGTTGCTCTAGTGGTTTAGTTAGTTCATAAAACTCAACTTATCAATAAGTAATGCCTTTAGTTATATTATCATTTTAATTGTCAGTAACATTAATTTCATTGTTTTCTTCTTCCGGGGTCCATAACTATATCTAAAAAATCGAGATCCATAATAATTATATACCCAACAGGAAATGCTTAGGTAACATTCATTCCATCGACAAAATTTCTTTCCTTTAAGCCTTGCAATATCCTTAGCCTTACTTTCAGAAAGATTTTTTTTTTGCATACTCAAGTAAAAGATTACTACTCTCTTTTTATACAACATTACATTGTCAGTATTTCCATAGTTTGCATTTTCACACTTCGAGGTAAGCCATTACTTAAACTTTAACCTTTTTTTTTTAGTGTGGACAGTATTTGCTTTTCTAGGTGGACTTTGATGAAGGACGTTACCACCACAATTATCATTTATTTGCATAAGTAGAACTAAGCTTTCCTATAATCCTTTCGGAGTCAATAAAAATGTAACGACCCAGAGCAGTTGGATTGCGGATTTGTAAAAATGTCGGACCGAATACCTTGAGACTCTTTGTATTTCGAGTTCAAATTCCGTCATGTTCTAACTGGGTTGTCGAGTGAATCTGTTACTTTAATTAAGGCCACCACCTGGCACCTTGAAGTATTAGAACCAAGCGTTCGGTTTGAAGATTCCTTACTCCTTCCTTCCCATTAGTCTCTTGACTAAAAACTTAATAATAATCCTTTCTATTAAAGGCACAAGGGGAATAGACTAGTCGATTACATCGACCCCAGTGTTTCACTGGTATTTAATTTATCGACTTCCAAAAGGATCAAAGGCAAAGTCAACTTCGGCGGAATTTGAACTCAGAACGTAAAGACAGACGAAATGACATTAAACATTTCGCCTGGCGTATTAACGATGCTCGCCGCCATTTTAATAATAATGATAATTCTGTCTACTATAGGTATAAGACCATGAATTTTGGGAGAGGGGACCCAGTCGTCTACATCACCCCAGTGCTTCACTAGTACTTATAATAATCACTGGTAATAATAATCTTTTCTACTAGAATTTGTGTGGGTTGGGATTACATTGACCCCAGTATTTGACTCCTACTTAATTTATCGACGCCGATATTGAACTCAGAACGTAGCGTGGGGTGAAATACCTATTTCTTTACTACCCACAAGGACTAAACACAGATAGGACAAACAAGTACAGACAAACGGATTAAGTCGATTATATTTACCCCAGTGCGTAATTGGTACTTATTTAATCGACTCCGAAAGGATGAAAGGCAAAGTCGACCTCGGCGGAATTTGAACTCAGAACATAGCGGCAAACCAAATACCTATTTCTTTACTACCCACAAGGGGCTAAACACAGAGAGGACATACAAGGACAGACACACGGATTAAGTCGATTTTATCGACCCCAGTGCGTAACTGGTAGTTATTATTTCGACCCGAAAGGATTTAAAAGGCAAAGTCGACGTCGGCGGAATTTGAACTCAGAACATAGCGGCAGACGAAATACCTATTTCTTTACTACCCACAAGGAGCTAAACACAGAGTGGACAAACAAGGACAGACAAACGGATTAAGTCGATGGCATCGACCCTAGTGCATAATTTGTTCTTAATTTAATCGACTCCGAAAGGATGAAAGGCAAAGTCGACCTCGGCGGAATTTGAACTCAGAACGTAACGGAAGACGAAATACGGCTACGCATTTCGCCTGGCGTGCTGACGTTTCTGCCAGCTCGCCGCCTTTCAGGCCCTTCTTGGTTTGTAGACAATTTTTTCATCAAATTTTATGTTGAGAATTTCCATGATGGTTCTTAAAACTTTAGTAGCCATCCTTCTCGGTAATCACCTTTAATATTCCGGTTTAATTTCTTTACAGTACAGTTATAAGTAGAAGTAAAATAGGCGAGAAATCTCTCTAAAACACTGGAGCTGCAAAACACATCAGAATCTAAGTATTGAAGTGATGGGAAATGACACACTAGCGTCGCCCTGTGGCCACCCAGTTAAACTTGTCTGCTGGGCCATGGGATATTGGATAGTGCAGTGTTTGTTTATAATTATGTGTAGCTTAAAAAGATAACCGACCGTCAGATGCAAGGAAGTCGGTGGTGTACACACTCACACGCACGCACGCACGCACGCACGCACGCACGCACGCATGCACGCACGCACGCACGCACACACACACAACACACACACACACACAAACACACACACACGCCCTCACACACAGACATATGCATGCATAGACGTACGCACTGATACGCATGCAGTCACCTTTGTGTGTGTATATATATATATATATATATATATATATATATATATAATATATATATATATATATATATATATATAATATATATATATATATGTATGTATGTATATATATATATATATGTATATAAATACATGCTTGCTCGAGTATGTGTATGTACATTCTTCGGTCTCTGCAAGTACATATATATATATATATATATATATATATGCATACATACATACACACACACTGTATATATATAAATATATATAGATGCTTGCGCGAGTATGTGTATATATGTTTATGTGTGAGAGTCTTGTGTACATACATCTGTCTCTGCGCGTGTGCACACACACACACACATACACATACACATATATGCATACATACATACACATGTATATATGTATATATATATATATGTGTTTGTGTATGTGCGCATATCTATATACGTGTTTGTATGAGCTTGCATGTGCGCGCTGTGTGTATGCATGTATGTGTGAATGTTAGAATGTGTATGCTTTTGTGTGCGTATGTATGTGTTTGTGTTCCTGAGTAGTTTGCAATCGCCTAGATTATTAGAGTTAATTTGCGTAAATGCCAGAGGCGTACACACTTAAAAATTACAATGTTAGATTAAAAAGAAAACTATGAAAAAAAAAATTGCTTATTGTATGTAAATTATCCATTTAAAAATTATTGTAATTTATTATTATCTTATAAATGTTCATAGCGTTGTTTCGTAGCCCAAGTTCTCTCTACTTTGTACTTTAATGTGTAATAACCTCAGTCAGTTACAAAGTCTCATAATGGTGGAATAACGCGCAGTATTTAACTACAGCTAGTTGGAGGATCGGTTTATCGAGCTATGTGTCGTCCGTCACAATATGTAAACTACTAACAAGTCGAGTGAGAGGCTGGTTGTCTAGCACTATGTAGATTACACCCTCCTTTTCCCTTTTAGTCTCTATATTCTCTCACTTTCTTTCGATTTTATCTCAGTCCCCCCCCCCAACCTACCACTACGAACTCCATCACGTACTACTGTCTCGAACTCACTGGAATGTAATATTAACTGTTACGCATTCTTAGTAC
>NW_021825004.1:7500-12500 GCF_006345805.1 Octopus sinensis | reverse complement strand
CCGTTCATTCTGCAAATGCCTGACTGGAGCAGCGAAGAGATCTATAAAGGATTGCAAAGAAATTCATTGGGTGGTTTTGGTTAAAGAAGGCAAACCAATGGTTTGTCACAATTGGGTTGCAAGCTGGAACTGGATCATCATCAACTAAGTCAACTGGGCAAAGGGACCAGATTTTGAATTTGAAGGATCCGAAAGACGATTAGGTAAGGGAAATGTCACTGTACGATGAGGTACGGGAAATGGGCATCTCAGAATATCGATAACATGAATCTTTAAACAAAATGTGTGTGTGTGTGTGTGTGTGTGTGTGTGTGTGTGTGTGTGTGGCATGGTAATATTATATATAATGCAAGGGAGGTGAGCTTGCAGAATCATTAGCATGCCGGGTAAAATGCTTAACGGCATTTCATCCGTCTTTATGTTCTGAGTTCACCGAGGTTGACTTTGCATTTCATTTTTCGAGGTCGATAGAATAAGTACAAGCTGAACACTGAGGTTGATATAATCGATTTTTCCTCCCCCACGAAACTGCTGCTCTTGTCCCAAAATTTGAAACCAATATTATATACAATGCTGTGACATTGGAGTTTCTTTTATTGTGGTGGTATCAGAAAAGCCGCTTTAATAAAGCTGCTGTAGTCGGGGCCGTCTTTAGGTATGAGCACACTGGGCAGTTGCCCAGGGGGTCTCAAAAATTTAGGGGCCCCGTACAGATCTATGTATGCTGTGGTTTACTTTCAATAAATAAATACTATGGGGTCCAGTGCTTTAATTTGCCCGGGAAGTTGTAATTCTATGAAGACAGCCTTAGTTGTAGGCATTATTGTTTTTAATTGTTTAGACTAAATTCATGCTGTTCGTTGATCAAGGTAGCTCCACCCATGACGCTCTAGTCTTTTTATTCATTTGTATATTTACTTATTTTTATGCAGACATTCTGTATCTATAACTATAACTACAATGCCTCATGTATTCAAGACGGTAGTGTCTGTTACTTGAGGAAGATCTCTTGGTACTTCTAATAGATTTGGTGACTTCCTAAAAGATCTAGATACAGCTGTTGGTTATGATAATTTCGTTGATCGTTTAGATGTCATAACAGTTGTCTTGTGGTTGTTTATATTTTTGTTTTGTTGTAAATCATGACCAAAATCATCCCAGCTTTAGCCCTACCATCTTTTAGTATATTTAGATTACTTGTCATTCTTATTGATAAGATGATAGGGTGTAAATTGAAGATATAGTCACTATTTCCAGCAGATTGAACGACTAGCCACGTACGTTTTTATTGGTGTTGTCTGTGTTTCACTTATCGTCAGCTCTGTTCAAAGATATTTCGGCTGTCACCTTCTCATATATTAATTTTCAGACATTGCTAGACATTAATAACATTACATTTTAAGATCCTAAACTGTGATTTGAAGGAAATTTGTTATTTTCAACAGGTCAACGACCAAAGTAATTGTAGCTATCACTTTGGTTCATCACAGACATTGTTCTCGTTGTTTTGAAGAGATATATAAAAAAAGAAACGAAAGAAAAATTATGGCGAGATGTTCTGCAGACTAGTTTTTGTTTATATACGAGAAGCATTCTAAAAGTTTTGTGACTGTGTGGTTCCGGGTTCAGTCCCACTACATGGTACCTTGGGCAAGTGTCTTCTACTATAGCCTAGGGCCGACCAAAGCCTTGTGAGTGGATTTGGTAGACGGAAACTGAAAGAAGCCCAATGTGTATATGTATATATATATGTATTTATGTGTATATATGCTTGTGTGTCTATTTTTGTCACCCCAACATCGCTTGACAACCGATGCTGGTGTGTTTACGTCCCCGTCACCTAGCGGTTCGGCAAAAGAAACTGATAGAATAAGTACTAGGCTTACAAAGAATAATTCCTGGGGTCGATTTGCTCGACTAAAGACGTTGCTCTAGCATGGCCACAGTCAAATGACTGAAACGAGTAAAAGACTAAAAGAGTATTTTTCAGGAGTTAGATGCATTAATTTTTAAGAAGTACAAAACTCTAAATCTCCTTCAAAATAGCATCTTCTGACTTCAATGCACTTCGTGAAGACCCCATGAAAAATCTTCCAAAGTGAAAGTGTCCAGGACCCTTGTCACAGCTTTCAACGTCTTCAAAATGACTGCTCCTGCGGTTCTCCTTCAACTTTGGAAACAGCCAAAAGTCACAGGAAGCAAGTCTGGGCTATGGAGAGGGCGAGGGACAGTTTTGATGTCCATCTCTGTCAAGTAGTTGGTTACCAATCTAGAACTGTGACAAGTAGTGTTTAGTAAGGTGTGTTCAAAGTACTGTAAAAGGCGTCTCCTTCAATGTGGAATAAAAAATTGGCAGGTCAGTTTGTAATGACATTCTAAAATTACAATAATCCAAGACAGTTTTAACTGCCTCTGCGAAAAGTTCAAAACCAGAAATACACCTCCTACATATATCTTACATAATGTACAAAAGGCGAAATATCTCGAAGGAACATTCTACGTATTAAAAGGACAAGCAATAGAGGGGCTTGTTTATTTAATACAAAGAACTGGAAAATCTTCAATCAACTGAGATTATCCACGTGATTAATTGACAAAACATCCCTTTACGGCTTGCTTGAAATCTAAAATGTATCTCCTGTGCTCGTTTTAGAGGTTAAGGATACCTAGGTGGATAGTTATTATTACTAATCGGGTGGAGTTACAGAGTAACTCAAGTGTCAAGAGTTTCGTGTATTGATAAGTGCAAATGCACTTAATTCTCAGCACTTGAGTCACTCTATAACTTCTGCCGATTAATAATAATAACACACACACACGCTATATATATGTACGTATGTATGTATGTATGTATGTATGTATGTATGTATGTATGTATGTATGTATGTATACAGAGTGTGTTTGTGTATGTGCACTCATGTTTCAACTCATGTTATGTGAAATTCTAACGTACAGCCTTGATTAAGCGAAGCCCTATAAGGAAAGGAAAACCAACAATGACTATCCCATTTTTTGTGGGTATATCAAGGGCTGTACTATGTACCTCGCCCATCTTCTTCGACGATGGCTAACAGGTTGAAACATCGAAGTCACTTTCCCCACTCTTCCTGTAAAAAATAACAATAAGTATAACCAATACGTATAAAGTAATTATTCAGTTTAATTAATATATATATATATATATATATATATATATAATATAGGCCTGATAAATGCAAACAGGAAAAATAGAACTCAAACTATGAGTATATATATATATATATATATATATATATATATATATATATATATATATATATATATATATACATACATATACTTTATTTAAAGCAGCAGAAAATTCAACAAAACCTGTTACTCTGAGTTTCCCGTTGCCGTTCATCGGACAGTTTTTGCTAGAAAAACTGTCCGATGAACGGCAACGGGAAACTCAGAGTAACAGGCTTTGTTGAATACCACTGGTATTTGAGTACTCTTTTTTCCACCTTGTTTCACATTTATGTGTTTACTCCGGTATAATACATATATATATATATATATATAATTACAAACACACACACACACACACATAAACACACATACATACACACACACATATATATATAATATATATATATATATATATATATATATATATATGCATGTGTGTGTATTTGTTAATATTTATCTGATGCCACAGAGTGACTCAAGGGCCGAGAGTTCGTGCGTTGGCATTTATCGAACGAAACACATGAACCTCTCGACCCTTGCGTCCAGTGCTTCTTCTATTAATATATACACAACACACACACACACACACGCACATACACACACATCCAGTATAGGGCAGTAAAGTTCAGTGTACGAAAAAGAACAGTTGCCATATTTTCTCTATGCTTCATAGAGTATTGATCTTAGCCTGAAGGTACCAACTTATTCATATTTCAATGGGTTTAGTTCTTCAGCCTGACATGTCTTTGTAATAAGTAAAAATGTTGTTACATAGCGGAGAATCGGCCGAAGGCAAAATTTCAACCGGGGCACTGTTTTTTTTTTTTTCTCGATTATTTAAATGTATCAATCATTAATTAACTGTATAAGTTTTGAAAAAGCATAAAATTAAAAGAAATAGACACTAATAACAACATTAAAATAAACAATTTGCTTAGATCTGCGAAGGGTTGATTTGAATTTGTAACACCTTCCTGGCTAAAGAGGTATATAACGTATTTTCTATTTACCAGTTTTGTTTTTTTTTAATCATAGCGTGTTGTACATCATGTCGGTTTATCCATGAACACTTTTTTCTGGTTTCTTTCAATGATTTATAAATCTCGCTAAATGAGAAATGACAGCTAGCTCCTCGCTCACCCTACCTCCGTTTCTTGGAAGCAAGAGACGTTGTAAGTTTTTCCTCCCACTTCCACCTCCAATGACATATCCCCTGTATAATGAGATAGAAAAATCCACTCTAGTACTCGACTGGTGCTCTGCTTATCGATCTTGAAAGAATGGAAGGTAGAGCTAACCCCAGCGGAATTGGAAAAATCACAGATAAGAAGAATCAGAACAACTGGTTTCTGATTTAGGCACAAGGTCAGGAGTTTTGAAAGAGAGGTCACAGTCAATATTGTTGATTGAAGCACTTGACTGGTACTTTATTACATCAGTCTGAAAAGGATGAAAGCTACAGTTTTGACCTCGGCCTGAATTGAACTCAGAAAACGTGAAGAGCCAGAACAATGACCACAAAACATTTGTCCGACGTTCAAACGATTCTGCCTACTGACCTGTTTTAAGTAGTAGTAGTAGTAGTAGTAGTAGTAGTAGTAGTAGTAGTAGTAGTAGTAGTAGTAGTATAATATATTTAGTATTTAGTATCTTTGGTTACTAATAGTTTTATTTATTTATCTATGGGCTTACTTATTACATTACCTGGAAACAGGTAAAGATTGGCAACAGGAAGAACATCTGCCGCCACAAATTTCACGCTGACCAATGCAAGCACGGAAAATTGGACG
>NW_021825004.1:0-2500 GCF_006345805.1 Octopus sinensis | reverse complement strand
AGATAGATAGATAGATAGATAGATAGATAGATAGATAGATAGATAGATAGATAGATAGATAGATAAAAAGATAGAAAGATAGAAAGATAAATAGATAGATAGATAGATAGATAGATAGATAGATAGATAGATAGATAGATAGATAGATAGATAGATAGATAATGTATGTATGGATGTGTTGATTCATTTGTGTGTACCTTTAGAAGAATGTTAAATTTGTATGACACTGGACAGACCAGTAACTCTCAACAGGGGTCCATATAACTCTTAGGGTTCCATGTCACCTTTAGGGATTCTTAGGGGTCTACATAAGATATTGTTGTGAAAAATTTTATCAATAAATTGAATGTAATTCTACGATACACAAAATATTTCAATGTTTTTTTTAAATTCAATTCCTGATAATATTTAATTCTAGAAACATAACGGGATTTTTAAAAAATAAAACAAACGAATACTGATTAGGGTCCTGTAGAGCAAAATAGAAATCAAAGGGGTCCATAGGAAAAAAATGGTTGAAAACCACTATGATAGATTATAGTACCAACTACTTCAGCTTTTAAACACATTCACACACACACACGCGCGCGCGCGCGCGCATGCACACACTCATGTATGTATGTTTGTGTGAAGAAAGTGCAGATGTAGCTATGTTATATATATTTATAATATATGTGTATGCTTATGTGCGTGCGCTTGTATAAATTTAAATGCACATTAGTCATCTGTATGTAAAGCTTTCATCTTTTGTGAGCTTACAAAGCATCCTTAAAGTACAAATATTTTTTAATACAAATGTTATGTAAATATTGTTTCTTCTCTTCCATTGTATAACATCATCAGTGCATGCTTTTAAATTTTTCATTACATTACACCAACAGAACGTACTATTTTACAATACATTGTATAACACCATTTGCTATTACACGCTAGATTGCATAGCAGTACACATCAGTCTATTTTTATATCAGTACACAATGTTTCATTATCTCTTGTATAAGGTTGCATGCTATTTCACTCTCCATTGTATAATGGTACAGATTATTTCATTCTCTATCATATAACAGTATACATTATTTTTTCTCTATCGTATAATCATTCACATTATTTCATTCTTTATCGTATAACAGTACACATTGTCATTCTCTATTGTATAACAGTACACACTATTTTACAGACCATCGTATAACGGTACATACTATTTCATTGTTTATTGTATAACAGCACACACTATTGTATAACAGTACATACTATTTCATTGTTTATTGTATAACAGTACACACTTTTGTATAATAGCACACACTATTTCACAGACTATCGTATAACAGGACATACTATTTCATTGTTAATTGTATAACAGCACACACTATTGTATAACTGTACATACTATTTCATTGTTTATTGTATAACAGCACACACTATCGTATAACAGTATACACTATTTTATTGTTCATTGTATTACAGTGCACGCTATTTCATTGTCTAATGTATAACAATGCACAATATTTCACTCGCCATTGTATAAACAGTACACATTATTTCGTTGTCTATTGTATAACATTACATACTATTTCAATGTCTCTTGTACGACAGTACACAGTGTTTCACTGTACATTATGCGTAATAGTACATGCTATATCACTAATATTCACTATGCATTCATTCTGCTATAGTATTAATATTTGCTGACCCTACATCATAAATCATTGTAAAATATTTGTAGTACACGCTACTTGACTAATTATTCTATAGCATTACATGTACACGTTATTTCTCTATTGGCTGTATAAACATTATCAATATATTTTATTTCATTATTCATTCTCTAGCATTATCAGCCAGCGTTGTGTAAATGTCCCTTCTATATGACACTATCAGTACTTTTTCAGTATCAACGTTATTTCACTTTCCATAGTACAACATCACTTGCTATTTCCCTATGCATTGTATAATGAGTATCTGGATGGAACATATTTCATTTCTCTGTGTCTCGATGCATGCCATAGTTCAACTCAAAACTATACTAGGTTTACTAGAGCCTTATTTGTGTGCATGCATGTGTGGTAAAATTTACACTACATGGGTACAGTCATGGTTGAAAGATTAACACGTTATTTAACAATCAGGATTGTTCAGCTTCGATCTCACTGCACGGAACTTCAGGCTAGTATATAATAATATTACCCAAACCACGATCGACCAAAACCTTGTGGAACCGGTCGCGGGAACTGAGAGGAAAATAGTCAGTCAGTCAGTCAGTTGGACGGTGTATCTTTTAATTCAAATGATTACGTTTAGCGGGTTATGTTAAAGGTACAAGTGTCTATGGAATAGTAACCTACTTTCACTTAAGTCTAGGAGTAGCTAGATTCTTCCATTGATCGACAAACTGGAATAATTATCAAAGAGGGAAAATAGTGTAAAGATCTAAATAGCTTTGCCAGTGTGACTTCATTAAATCCTGCGTCAGATCTCTAAGTCTGTAGCTATATGTGTATTA
>NW_021825003.1:0-16865 GCF_006345805.1 Octopus sinensis | reverse complement strand
AAATATGGAGAAAATAAAGATAGAGGGCGCCACTTTCCTGTATTAATTAATGAAACAGCACCAAAGAGCAAGCAAGCACTAATGTTATATAGAAAGTTAACCGAAAGGGTAAAATAACGGTGCGGCGGTATAGGGTGAGGGTACATAATTAAACATGAACAATAACAACCACATCAACAAAAACAAAATGTCCTTATGAGAGAAGGAACATAAGTTGGTCAACAACCCACACCCAAAGTTACCCCACCCACCCTAGCTAAAAAACAAAAGGATACATAGACATCGAGTGGAATGGAAAGTTTAGAAATATATAAGTATTGAATATCAAAAAACGAAATATCAACAATGGCGGACTAAAATATTCGAAAGGTTTCTGAGATACGATTGGTTATATTTCAAAATAACACCATCCGGAATTTGGCGGGGGTTATGATTATTGCGATTGTTGTTGTTGTTGTTGTGTCTGTGGTTGTTTTTGATGGTGGTGGTGGTGGTGGAAAGGTTGGTTTGTTATTTTAATATACGTATCAGAGTTTGCTGTGTGGGTGGTTGGTTATGGCGCCGTTGCTTAGGTGCAATGATTAGAACCTTTAAGATAACCGTATGTATGTATGTATGTATGTATGTATATATGTGTGTGTGTGTATACATACACACATGCATACACATACATATAAATATATACACACACATACGTATATATATGCATATATATATATATATATGGATATATATATATATACATATATATATATATATATATGCATATATATATATATATGCATATATATACTTATCTATATGTATGTATATGTATATATATATATATATTATTATTATGTACATATATATATTATATATATATATATATATATATATATAAATATGTGTATATATATACACACACATATATATATACATACATACATATATGTATGTACGTAGATATACTAACATACATAATTATACGCAAACATACACGGACACTCGCACACGCACATACGTACACACACATACACACTCACTCACATGCGCAGACGCGCACGCGCACAAACAAACAAACAGATAAGCCTCAACCGACAACCTTTTCATATGTTAGAGCGATTTATCATCAGAGGAGCGTGGCGTGTCTGCTGGTAATTACATGTTTCATTATTGTTTTGACTTTATTGCTGCTGCTGCTGCTGCCCCTACCATTGTTGCTGTTGCTGCTGCTGCTGCTGCTGCTACTGCTGCTGCTGTTATTTTAGATGTTGTTGTTCTTCTCCTCGTTCTTGCTCCAACGGTAATAGCGATAGCTGTGAGGGAGGAGGCGATTGCGGATGTAGCAAGTGTGATAGAGATGGTCTTGGTATTATACACACATACATACATACATACATACATACATACATATACATACATATATATATACATACATACATATACATATATATATATATATATATATATATATATATATATATATATATATATATAATATGAATGTATTTATGTATGTATGTATATATATATATGTATGTATATATATATACAGGAACGTCTTTCTGTCAAATGTTTATGATGGCGTGAGTGAGCGCGCGCGTGTGTGTGTATTTGTATGTGCGTGGTATTCGTGTGGTTATATGCAGTCAAGCTGGTGGTGGTGGTGTTGGTGGTGGTGGTGGTGGTGTTGGTGGTGGTGGTGGTGGTGATAGTGTCATTGGTAATGATGCCGATGTGGATGGGAATTGTGGTAAGGAAGTTTAAAACTGAGAATAGATATGTATTTGTACATGCATGTGATCCCGTCGGTGTGTATTTGTTGATATGTATATGTGAGTGTGTAATTGTGTGTATATATATATATATATATACATATATATATATGCATGTGTATGCATGTGTATACATATATATATATGATTGGTAAGCAAGCTACTTACCACACAGCCACTCCTACACCTTTCACAGAATAAGGCGTTGAAGGTTTTCGTTGGAAAGAGGAACATCTTGTATGTTCTTCATTAAGTATTGTTTAAGCTGTGATCTGTATGGTGAGCCCTTAATGTCGAAAACTAAACAGAGGAAAATTAGCAGGCTTTCATAGATAAAGAAAAGTGGAAAACAAATCCTCATGACTTGTTTCATTGATTGCCAGATCTGTCGATCTGTCCTTCATACAAGGACAGATCCTCAACAAAAACTCTATAAGTCAACAATGATTGGATTCTTACGGATTGCGTGTACAACATCTTCATCGCATGCTCAACTCGTAGGTTTTAATTTATGTTCAGCCATGAGTAAATAGCATAGTCTAAATCAACTTATCAGTCATGACATGAGTGTGTATATATGTATATAAATATATATATAAGTGTGTTTGAGTGTGTGTATAGATAGATATATAAATACATACATACATACATACATACATACATACATATATGTATGCATGAATGCATACATGAATGCATGAATGCATACATGAATGCATGAATGCATACATGAATGCATGTATGAATAGGTGAGAAATTCATTTAACCTTGTTTTTATCATCGTTGAACATGGCGGAACACGGTTAAACAAGGCTAAACATGATTGATGGTTGTTGATTTGCTGAAGTTTGTTAAGCAGTTTGTCGTTGCGTTTAAGGAAGATTTTACGAGATAGAAAAGACTGTAGATAAACAATTTCATCAGGGGTCAAGCCCGTGACAACTTCTTCCAGAATCCAATTGGGGGAAATAAGTAAGTGTGGAGAAGGAAGTGCTGCAATCCCGGTAGATCGGAGAAGGGGGTTATGTTAGCCCGTAGGAACGACGAAGAGCATCAAGTCATCACGAGTGAAGGATGATTGATGATCGCATGATGACTTTGTTTAAAGTGAAGACTTGCCTACACTCCACGATCCTCTTCAATCCAGTGGCAAGACTAGGTCATAACGACTTAGGATGAACAGGGATGGAGTAAATAACCAAGATGTCTTGCTTGCATCATCTTACTCTCTGCACTCCATGATGCGTTGCTGCAGCCACCTTCCTTTCGATTGAACCATGAAGGTTTCTTATTTCTTTCTGGCCCACAAGGGGCTAAGCATAGAGAGAACAAACAATGACAGACAAACGGATTAAGTCGATTATATCGACTCCAGTGCGTAACTGGTACTTATTTAACGGGATCAACATGAAATAAAGTGCCTTGCTCAAGGAGACAACACGCCCCCAGGAATCGAACTGACGACCTTTCGATCGTGAGCTGAATACCTCAAACAGTCGCGCTCCTTCACCTTTTTCTCTGTATTCTTTTCTACGCTAGCCACAAGGCCTGAAATTTTTTCGGGGGTGGGGGGGGCAGTCGATTAGATCGACCCAAGTACGCAACTGGTACTTAATTTATCGACCCCGAAAGGATGAAAAGCAAAGTCGACCTCGGCGGAATTTGAACTCAGAATGTAGCGGAAGACGAAATACCGCTAAGAATTTCGCCCGGCGTGCTAACGTTTCTGCCAGCTCACCGCATTTAACCATGAAGGTTTCTTCCACAGTGTCCGCCATATTCAGTCTTCACATGCCTAGGTAGATTCACCAAGAGTTACATACCCGTTGGCTAGCTTCACCTGGTTTAGCCCGCCATTCAGATTGGTTTACTGAGGTTTGGTCGCTGTTGCAAGCAGCTGCATGGAACCACATGTGAGAGACCAAAGCGGACGAACATCCTCTGAAAGTGCGAGGTGTTCCTCCACTTCAAAAGCGCTACCTCACCCCGACAACACATAGACCTTATAGAGTATAGCACAAGAGCATTGGCCTACACTCAGAGTTCACTTGCAAACCAGGTAACACAGCTGGAGGTCGGCATTTACCGTTAGGAGTAAAGATAATCTGAATAGTTGAGGATTCCTTACCCGGAACCAGGTACTATGTCGCTATTGTTGAGATGTTTTGTTTCATATCCATTGCGGAATGTTGTCCTCCATGTTTAGTTGTTGTATTTTTGTCTTTAAGTTCATTTTTTGTTTTGCTTTTGTATTCTTTTCGTAATTCTTTCTATGTAACCGCCATATCCACGATATATTTGTAATGGCATCTCATCCGTTGTCCTTGTGGCAAATAATAATGTAGGTACCGCGCTGACAAAAGACGCTAAGCAGAATTCCTTTCGGATACGCACGGTCTGAGTTCAATTAGTAATGAGGTCAGCTTGGCCTTTCTGTCTTTCGGGGTCGATAAGTTAAGTACCAGCTGAGCACTGGGGTCGATGTAATCGACTAACCCCTTCACCCCAAATTTCAGAGTGCCCATAGTACAAAGGACAGCTGTTGTTGTTGTTGTTGTTAAAAGCGGCAACCTGGCAGAATTGTTAACACGAAGGACAAAATGCAAACCGGCATTTCTTCCGGTAGTTTACGTTATGAGTTCAAATTCCGACGAGGTCAAATTTACTTTTTATCCTTTCGGGGTTGACAAATTCTGGAGTTGATGTAATCGACTTCCCCTCTCACTCAAAACTGTTGGTCTTGTGCTAAAAGTATTATTGTTGTTATTGTTGTTGTTGTTATTATTATTATTATTATTATCATTATTATTATTATTATTATTATTATTATTATTATTATTGCCTCCGCTTTAGCAAAGCCAGAGGTATTGTTTTCGGTCATTCGTTTGTTTGTTTGTCCATGGACAAGATATCTCGAGAACCGCTGGATGGATTCGAATGAAACTTTCAGGGATGTTTGGCCTCGTGACTGGCATGAACTGATAAGCTTTTGGGATCGATCCGGTACCAGACAAGGATTCTGGATTATTTTTCCGTTTTTTTTTTTTTTTTTTCTGCTTAATTATTGAGAGCGGTCGGGTTCATTTTTAGCATTCTCATTTGTGAGAGCAGTCGAGTTTATTTAAGATATTCTCATTTCAAAACTTATATCTGGCTAATTGTTGAGAGGGCGTTGGTGTTGCCTTGGCGAAGGTTTGCGCTCTATGAGTGCTCTTGTTATTATTATTATTATTATTATTATTATTATTATTATTATTATTATTATTATCATCATCATCATCATATGACTCTCAACGACTCACCCTACAACTCCTAAAATGCTGTGTCATTTTAATTTGAGTAGGGTTCCTGTTTATCCCCGTCTCTCGGTTCTTGTTCCCTTTTTTGATCTAATTGCTTCCTGTCGACCGTACCATTTACCTCATATTTCACACACGCGCACTCAAACACATACACACACAAATACATACACACACACAGATTACAATAAAGGAACGCAACAATATTCATACGTACATTTACAAGAATACAACATGAATACACAAATGCAAAAAAAAAAAAAACGCGTTCCAAGCGTGACATCGCCCAGACTCATTTGTACGCATGCGTCTTCAGATATATACACACATACACTCGAACCCATACATACTTGCATATGTATGCTAATGTTCGCTATGTCCGGGTCGATGTTTAAAATTTTACCTGTTTAAGATGTTACCTGATGATGGTGGATTGTATATTATGAAGTAGTACCTTGTGTCTGCATTAAATAAAATTCTGCCGAAACCGCTGTCGTTTTAAGCGCCAATTGACAACCGATGGTGGTGTGTTTATGTCCCCGTAGCTTAGCGGTTCGGCAAAAGAGACTGATAGAATAAATGCTAAATTTACAAAGAATAAGTCCTGGGGTCGGTTTGCTCGACTAAAGGTGGTGCTCCAATATGGCCACAGTTAAATGACTGAAACAAGTAAAAGAGTAACGGAGTGATGTCCAATGAATGTGATTCCGGACAAACAGGCAAGAAGACCGCATGGGAAGATGGAGGGATCATTGTGGTTGTAGTGGCCCTGGTTTGTCTCCTTTCTCTCTTCCTCTCCTTCTCCCCTTCCTCTCTCTCCCTCCCTCTCTCTCACTCCTTCTCCCCTCCCTCTCCCTGTTGTCTGCAAGGATGGTCTTGCGACTGTTTTCAAGGGAGGCTGTTGCTCAGTGGACAGTCAGCTGTCAGGCTTCACGATCAGTGACAAGCGCAGACCATTTATGTTGACCAACGGACAAGCACCAAGAGATTTTTTTAAGGAGTTCTTGTATTTCTTTGGCGCTCGTCTATCGCAGAGACCACAGGAGAGTTTGTCTAACATTATGATGCTCAGATCGGTAATCCACCAGGATGGAGGATCACACACATACCTGTACACCACACACGCAACACACATACATATATGCATATATATATATATATATATATTATATATATATATATATAATATATATATATATATGCATACATGTATATTTGTAATTATGCATATATCTACATGTATACATATATACTGAATATATAATATATATATATATATATACACACACATATATACATTGTATATATAACATATATGTATGTATATATGTACATATATACTATATGTGTATACATATCCATATATATACGTATATGTGGATAGATAGATATACGCTTGTTCACATTTCCATTTGGTTCTCATCTACTCTTACCACACGCACACACACACACATACACACATAGACTGCTTGTCTACCCCTCACTCTTCCTCTGCGCCCCTTTCATAATTTCGTCTAATCAGCCCTCTCCCCACCCTTGTCACCTTCTTTAATGCAACCATCTCCTCTCTCTCTCTCTCTCTCTCTCTATCCGCATACTCCTTCCCCTAATCCCCACCCCCTCGGTCTCGTTACTACTGTAAAATGTCTCATCTTTCTTCTTTGCTCTTTCTGAAATAAAGATAAAATATAAACAAAACAACAAAAATAAAACACCAGCAACAAACCCTATTATGACCTTTCCCCAGTTATTATTATTATTATTATTATTATTATTATTATTATTATTATTATTATTTATATCAATCTTATTTCTAGGTCCCTGCTTCCGGAGGCCTAAATAAATCGTTATTATTATTGTAGTAGTGTAGTAGTAGTAGTAGTAGTAGTAGTAGTAGTAGTAGTAGTAGTAGTCTTTTACATAATGCCATTGACTGTTGTCACGTGCGCGCGACCCTTAAAAGGGCACAGAGAAAACGAATGTAAGAATGTTTTGTTCCTTCTTTCTCGACCAGGGATCGCAAATGAAAAGCAAAAGTCGCGGGTATAGCGAGCTATGTCAGCATCCGACTGGTACTAGTTTGCGGCAGAGTTGACTAGACGTGAAATGAAGAGCCTTGCTCAAGGACGCGACTCACCACACGTTCGAGAAATCGAAATCACAACTTTACGATCGATAGGTCGACTCCCTGACCGTACACAAGACTCGGTGCATTTAGATTTAGAGTAATCACTCGCCATATCGCGGTTCACCTTTCGAGCCCTCAGTATATCGCGGATTTTTCTGGCTAATAAATGTAAATTTATATCGCGGACACCTAAGTATATCGCGTGTCTCTGTGGCCGATAGGTATTTATATTTTTTGTAGATTTTAATTATTTCTGTGCTAAAATAAATATTTTCACGCCTAGAAATTAACAAATCAATAAATGAAAATACATTACTGCACTGTATAACACATTAATTAAAATATATCAAAAGAAAATACAAAATGTAGCGTAGGTGAGTAAACAAAGAATCGCACATACTGCATGGAAAACGAAACTCGGGAGGCGAAGGTGTGGTGTAATTTTGCATTTGTATGTAGAATTATGAATTTATTTCAAGCCCTACGATGTCACCCAAATGTTCTGCACCTTCTAAGGCTTCTGGCATTGAACCCAAGCACCAAAAGAAGATGCTTGCTATAGCAGTGAAGGTGAGACTCCTCGAAGTGCTTAAGGAAGGGAGAAGGTATGCGGTTGTTGGCTACCATTACAGCATCAATGAATCTACCGTTTGCTACATCAAAGAAGACGAAAGAGATATAAGGGCGACGCCAAAAGTGATCTTTAACAAGACAGCGAAAAGGATGGTAACTTTCCGCAATAAGGCCATCGTAAGAATGGAGTCTGCATTAGCCCTTTGGATCAATGAACGTAGGAAGAAGAACATTGCACTGGATACCAAAACCATCCGTGAGAATGCCAGGCGTCGATCAATAACCTGATCGAGGCCCACTCAGATCCGTTAACGGATGAAGCTCTGACAGAGATAACGAAGTCAGAAAGTGAGAAAGAAGAACATGAGGATGCAAGGGAAGAAGAAATCGGCCTATCACTAGAACGCCTCTTAACTCTAGCAAAAACGGCAAAAGAATTTCAGAGAATATGGGGAGATTGGGACCCCCAGATGATTCGGGCGTTACAGTTCAGAAATGCAATCGATGGAGCCATGGAAGTTTATAAAAGCCTCCTTACACAGAAGAAAAGAAAGCGCCAGCAACTGCCCATCGCTATATTTCTCACCCGCAAAAAAAAAGAGAGAGGACACGGATACTAATATATATATTTATATATATATATATATATATATATATATATACAGTATTATTTATTTATGCGCCCTTTTCAAGCCTAGTCACGCTCATGGGCCCGGTTTCCCGGTTTCTGTGGCGTATGTGTTCACCCCAGCTGGACGGGACGCCAGTCCATCGCAGCGTTACTCAAGAAACAGGAAGAAAGAGTGAGAGAAAGTTGGGGCGAAAGAGTACAACAGGGGTCGCCACCAACCCCTGCCGGAGCTTCGTGGAGCTTTAGGTGTTTTCGCTCAATAAACACACACAACGCCCGGTCTGGAAATCGAAACCACGATCCTATGACCGCGAATCCGCTGCCCTAACCAATAGGCCATTGCACCTCCACATATATACACAGTACACTACTGTTTCTACTTCACGGATTTTCACCTATCGCAGGGGGTGGGGCTTGGAACGTAACACCCGCGATAGTCGAGGGATTACTGTACATATAATAATTAAAAATTTCGGTTCAAGTCTAGTAATATTTAAATGGAGCGGGGTGAGTCGATGCATGATTTCAGTACGTGCTTGACTGTTACAATGATTTATCAACCCTGAGCGAATGAAAGACAACATTGACATTTGCGTTATATGAATTTAGATCGTGAAGAACCGGAAGTAATGTCGCTAAGCATTTTGTCCGGAGCAGTAACGATTCTACTAGTACTCCGCCTTTGATACAAGCACAATGTCACCCACTATTACACGCACAAACACACACATAGACGTCCCAAAACAGTTATATATCACAGCATGCATATCATTTTAGTATGACAACTTGTTAAAAATAGCGTCCTTAAGAATTTCCAGTTGACAAATCGATAATTCACTGAATTTCTGACGCTGAGAGCAACATGTTGAGTACCAAAGCATCGATCTATTTGTTTCCTCACCTGTGTCTCTGGGTGTGGTCTTTATATATACATGGTGGCCCCAAAAGTAGGTTTACAGTTATTCTACTTTCTCTTTCGCATTCATATATTAACAGTTTAGATCTTAATTATAAAAAACTAGCAGTATCGCCCGGCGTTGCTCGGGTTTGTAAGGGAAATAACTATATAAGCATTTTTAGAGAGTTATAGCCAAAAATTGGCAAAAAATTGCATTAAAAATGGGAAAAAAATTATGGTAAATTTTTTTTTTAATCGTTGACTCATCGTAGACATTTTTATAGAGTTACTTCCCTTATATAATAGCGAAAAAATGCATTAAAATGGAAAAAAATTATGGTAAATTTTTTTAAAATCGTAGACTCATCGTAGACGCGCGCTAATACCCAGAAGGGCTCGATATAAATCACGACTATAAGATACCCGGTTTTGGTTAAACTGCACCGCAAAATGTGGGAGTAGTTAGGAATCTAAATCGTAGGAGACAGACACACAACCTCTCTTTTATATATAAAGATATGAAACCATTATTCTATGCTAATTTAGATAATTTTGTCAAGCTCCCATTTCAGTTTGTAAGATAGAAAATTAAATGTAATAAAATGCTTTAAAAGAAATCTAAAGTGCCTATGTGATAACTGTAAACCTACTTTTGGAACAGCCTGTATACATAGATAATACACACAGAAACGCACATTTATATATATATATATATATATATATATATTATGTGAAATAGAAAGATGAATAATCTTGTAGCAGATTAATCAAAATTTAACCGATACCTTGGTAGCAAAATCACAGCAGAAGACATACGGTTGGAGGTACAACCTGGGTGTTTGCAACCGTGCGTTGGTGCGGATAATTGAAATAAAATATTATTGGTGAATTGAAGAAATGGAGCTGAACGAAGACTGAACAGAAATCGTTTTATTTCATTCTACACGTGTTTCGAAAGGCACAATTTACCAAAATCGGATTTTGGTAAATTGTGCCTTTCGAAACACGTGTAGAATGAAATAAAACGATTTCTGTTCAATCTTCGTTCAGCTCCATTTCTTCAATTCACCTATATATATATATATATTGTATATATATATTATCATATATTATATATATATATATATATATATATATTATATATATAATATATATATATATATAATTGAATAAGAGTAGAAATTGATATTAATCAATTAAAACCAGTGGCCTAGCATATTAAAAAATCCGAAGATTAAAATATTTTTTACATTCAAAATTTAAAGGACTGACCACTAAAAGTGGACAGTCAATATGCTAGATATAGACGTCAAAATCGCTATTTTCCACGAAGAATGTGTTCTCAAGAAAAACTCAATGAAAATATACGGAATATTCGTATATTTTCATTTGTCCTGCTAATGTTTTACACTTTGTTTTTTTTGCTGAGTTTTTCTTGAGAACACATTCTTCGTGGAAAATAGCGATTTTGACGTCTATATCTAGCATATTGACTGTCCAGTTTTAGTGGTCAGTCTTTTAAATTTATATATATATATATATATATATATATATATATATATATAAGTATGTATGTAGGCATGTTAAATTTTGGGTATTGTCAATTAGTGTGTTGAAGTGATGAGTAAAAAGCACAGTACAGTTTAGGCTATCTGGTGACATCCGCAGTTAGAGTATATTTCCGTTGATTAAGTCTCCAGAAGATGAATTTGGTATTAATCTTTATTTTGTACAACGATCGTTTCGACCCATCCTGCTACTGTCCCATCCTGCTAAAGTAGAAGACACTTGCCCAAGGTGCCATGCAGTGGGACTGATCACGGAAACAGGTGCCGAGCTGCAAGCCGACCGACTTTTCCCGGTTAATCTTTGCTCCTGCCACCTCCTCGTAAGCCTCAATAGCCTTACCCACTTCGCGTAGGCGTGCTACTGAGGTTACGCTGATAGTGATATCATCCGCGTAAGCCATAACAAACTCCTCTAGACCTGGTTCTCTCGGGATGCCACTCAACCTTCGCAGTAGCGGCTCGAAAGCCATCACATACAAAAGTGGCATCCTTGACGAACCGATCGTCTGATGCAGAACGGCTTCGAAAGGAAACCGTTCACCCGAACTATCGAGTCAATGTTGTGGTACAAAGCAATAAACCACCTGAAGAAGCCAAGGCCCAGGCGAACCGCACAAGCACAGCCGCCAGGTATTGATGGTCAAACCTATGAAAAGCTTTAGATTGGTCTAAATGTACCAATGCCCCACCTGTGCCAGATTTATTACCAATCCTCTCTATGGTATAGCGAATAAGATGGAGGATGTCCTGAATGGTTCTGCCTGGGATGGCACATGTCTGTGCCTCCCCGACTATACCATTCGCGACACGCGCCAACCTTTTTGCTAAGCCCTTGGCCAAAATCTTCACTTCTGCGTTTAACAGAGTGATAGGCCTGAAATTCTCTATAACGTCCCTCTTGTCCGGGTCCTTTCTGACCAACGTCACTACTCCCCGGCGCTCAGATCTGGGGATAAACCCATTCTGTTGCCAGTTCGCGTACACCTCAGCTAGTAGATGCCCGAACAAGTCTGGCATACATTTATAGAGCTCGTACGGAAGACCATCAAGTCCCAGCGACTTACTCGCTTTGCAGTCAGCCAAATCCTCCATCACCTCCACAGGCGTGATTGGCCCTTCACAAGATTCCGCATCCGACCCCGAAAGACACGGCAGTATATAGATTCTTTTATTCTATTCTTTTATTTGTTTCGGTGATTTGAGTGCGGCCATGCTGGAGCATCCCTTTGAAAGGAGGTTTTAGTCGAACAACTCGACTCCAGGACTTATTTCTTAAAGCCTAGTACTTATTCTATCGGCCTATTTTGCCGAACCGCCAGGTTACGGGGACGTAGCACAGCGATACTGATTGTCAGGCGGTGAGTGGGGGGTACAAACACAGACATAAGAACACATACATACATAGATATAGATATATATATGACGGACTTCTTTCAGTTTCCGTCTACCGAATCCACTCACAAGGCTTTGGTCGGCCCGAAGCTGTAGTAGAAGACATTTGCCCAAGGTGCCACTCAGAACCATGTGGTTGGTAAGCAACCTTCTTACCAAGCATCCACGTCCGCGCCTATGTATATGAATACATATATATACATATATATATATATATATATATATATATATATATATATAGAGAGAGAGAGAGAAGAGGGGAGAGAGAGAGAGAAAGAGAGAGACAGACAGACAGAGGGAGAGTGAGGGGAGAGACAAAGGGATAGATAGATAGCGCTAAACCACACACACAACACACACACACACACACAACACACACAGACACACAGACCACAGACACACCACACCCACACACACACAACACACACACACACATATATATATATATATATATATACAGCGAATTGTTTTCAATTTTCCTCTATCAAATACACTCACAGGGCATGTGTGTGTGTGTGTGTATGATTACATAGATAACACACACATATATACCTATATTTATATAAAGTACATATCTTTTTACATATTTATTTACCTACACACACACACACACACACACACATGCACATACACATACGCTTTTAGAAAAGCGAAAGCAGGCACACTCAGAAATACAAAGGCGCACACACACACACACGTCTGTATATCTGTCTGTCTGTCTGTCTGTTTGTATAGTGTAGGCGGATTGCAGAAAAAGAAAAAAATTAAAGTCTTCAACTTTGTGTGTCACCCAAGTAACAACTTGCCGGAACCAAACGTTTAAGGTCGACTAAATAAATAAATACATAAATAAATAAATAAATAAATAAATAAATAAAAAATAAATAATAAAATAAAAAAATAGATAAATAAGGAAACGATGGAAGGAAGGAAGGAAGGGAGAATGGAGAAAGATGAGTGTGAAGGAAGAGAGAAACATTAGTATGCGTGGGTGTAAGCATGCATATATATACATACAGAAGCACGACTGCGTGTATAAAATTATCTACGCATAATATGTCTGCCATTTTGTGAAGGTCAAAATTCAAATCGAGATGTAAGTTACGTGTGTATATGAATATATATGAGTATATTTGTCTGTGTGTGTATGTGTGTGTGTGTGTGTGTGTGTGTGTGTGAAACTGTGTAACTATTTATATGTTTGAGTATGTGTTGCTGCATATATATATATATATATATATACATATATTTGTATATATGTGTATGTATGTATATATATGTGTATGTATGTATATATATATGTGTGTGTGTATGTATGAATACACATATATACATAAATGTATCTGTATGTACTCACACTCACACACACACATATATATACGTACATAGTACGTACATATATATATATACATATATATATATAGTATGTATGCATTAATATATACATATGCCCACATATATATATATATTGATATATATGCGCGTGTGAATATATATATATATATATATATGTGTGTGTGTGTGTGTGTGTGTGTGTGTATGTATATATAATTATACATATATATGCTTATACGGGGTTGTATGGTTTACGTTTGTCTGAGAGTGCGTTCTCAGTATGTGTACTCATGTATTTATGCCTATATACATTTATATAAATATCATTGTACGTTAGTGTGTGTATATAAGTTTGTGTATGTGTTGTGTGTGTGTGTATATATATATATATATGTATGTAAGTATGTACATAGATCTGGAGATGCGTGTGTTAGTGTGCGTTTATTATTTATTTTCTCTCGGTTTTGTTTTTCGGCTCACCGGATTGTTATAAATCTCCCGTTTTGATTTATTTTATTTGTTTCACACCTAAGCAGATTATAGCGACTTAGGATTAAAAACTTTGATGTATCAGATTTCTGTAAGGTTTCTTCATTGTCTACACACTGGATTATTCTCCTACTTTATCGAGTGTGAAGTTCGTAAGTATATCATGTGAAGTCGGTTGTGAAGACGCGCGGAGACGGTGTGAAGGTAGCGCGGAGACGGTGTGAAGGTAGCGCGAATGTGATGTGAAGCTAGCGTTAAAGTAATGCGAAGGTAACGTGAAAGTTATGTGAAGGTAGCGTGAAAGTTATGTGAAGGTAGCGTGAAGGTTATGTGAAGGTAGCGTGAAGGTTATGTGAAGGTAGCGTGAAAGTTATGTGAAGTCTACGTGAAGGCCGTCTGACGCTGACGCGAAGATGAGGACAATGCTGAGCAAGCATTCAGATTGAAGACGACAGTAAGACGGTGAGAAATTGAAGGGGTTTCTAGATTGGAAGCGTTTTGAAGGCGGCGTTAAGTTGATGCGAAGTTTAAGGGATTTCTGGAATGGGGGTATTTTAAAAGCTGGCAGAAACGTTAGCACGCCGGGCGAAATGCGTAGCCGTATTTCGTCTGTCGTTACGTTGTGAGTTCAAATTCCGCCCAGGTCGACTTGGCCTTTCATCCTTTCAAGGTCGATAAATTAAGTACCAGTAGCATACTGGGGTCGATATAATCGACTTAATCCGTTTGTCTGTCCTTGTTTGTCCCCTCTGTGTTTAGCCCCTTGTGACTAGTAATGAAATAGGTATTTTAAAAGCAGCGGTAAACTGGTTTGGAGCCAATATAGAGACTTGTTGATGTATAAAGTCTGCTGGAACATAAACTTGGAGTGGATTCATGAGTATACATAGAGACTAACATCCAGCAAGACATCAATAGTTATTTATCTAGCCATGTCTATTTATCTATCCATGTCTGATCGCAGAGCAACGTGAAAGGAAGTGCTTTGCTGAAGAACACAACGCAAAGGCCAATCTGGGAATCGAAACCACGATCTCGTATTCGTGAGTGATACACCCTAACCACTAGGCCATGTAATATGTATATATGTATACATACTTAGATATGAATACATATAATATATATAATATATATAATATATATATATATATATATATATATTATATAATGTATATGTATGTATATATGTATGTATGTATGTATGTATGCATGTATGTATGTGTATGTGTGTATGTGTCTGTGTGTGTATGTGTGTACATAAGCATTTATACTCATACATATACATATAAAGAAATGATGATGATGATGATGATGATATGATGATGATGATGATGATGATGATGATGATGATGATGATGATGATGATGGTGATGATAATGATGATGATGATGATGATGATGATGATGATGATGATGATGATTGATGATGGTGATGATGATGATGGTTATGATGATGACGGCAACGACGACGATGATGATGATGATGATGATGTTCTGATTTCTAATCCGGTATTTTTTTTGGCGCCTTTTATCCATTCAGGATCATTAAAATATGCACCAGTCATAACTGGAGTAGATTCATTTAAACTGAAATATTTCCTCCAGAAATGCGTAACATTGTCTAAGAAACCATTATTTCATTCAATAAAAAGAAAACAAAATATAGGAGGTGGGGCAAAGTGAAGGATTTCTGATTTCTTCATATTTTCTCCATACTTGTTTAGAACCATTACCTTGCAAGTATTGCATCATTTTCTTTTTACCCCAGTAGTAAAAACTGGTCAGCATAGTAGTCTGTGAAATTGAGATTGTTTGAAACAGGCGACATGTAGTTTTTTCATAACATTTTTCATAACATTTTGTCTTCAAATTTGACCCAATTGTAATCGATGTTGCCAACAAATATCTAGATATATTTTAGGTGTTTAACAATCAAAATTATTTTGTCTCTCTTTTACTCTTTTCTTTTACTTGTTTCAGTCATTTGACTGCGGCCATGCTGGAGCACCGCCTTTAGTCGAGCAAATCGACCCCGGGACTTATTCTTTGTAAGCCCAGTACTTATTCTATCGGTCTCTATTTAGGAGGACAAGCACAGACACACAAACACACACACACATACATATATATACATATACATATATACGACAGGCTTCTTTCAGTTTCCGTCTACCAAATCCACTCACAAGGCATTGGTCGGCCCGGGGCTATAGCAGAAGACACTTGCCCAAGATGCCACGCAGTGGGACTGAACCCGGAACCATGTGGCTGGTTAGCAAGCTACTTACCACACAGCCACTCCTGCGCCTGTTTGCTTCTCATAATTTTTTTTCCACACTAATCTCTAATTTGATAATTTTCAAGTTCCAAACTATATGTAACCACAAACGTGCTGTTGGTGATTTCTTTTCATTCTTTGGACTATTCCCTTTCTCCTTTCTGGCGAAGAGCTAAGCTCGAAACGTCAAACTCCCTCTTTCCAGCTAATACATTCCTTGTACACGTCCTCTTGCTGACCGTTAACTTTATTATCGGTTTTTTAAGTGATTATTTTTTATTGATTATTTATTTGAATCGACTATATATATATATATATATATATATATATATATGAGATATGGAGGAACAAATTCAATTCGATCATCAACTTACGGATATTACAATTTCACATTATTTATTAATTATACAAATGGGAACATGAAAATCGAACAAAACAATATGCATCGATATGCAAAAGAATATACAATATAGCATTTATGTATTTAGTACTTTATACCAGCAGGATATTGGATAACT